>NC_066585.1:517422581-517722581 GCF_024323335.1 Lathyrus oleraceus | reverse complement strand
CACATGCTTAGGTTGGTTAGGATCACAGAACCCTTTCGGTTGTTCCACATATACTTCTTCATTTAAGTAGCCGTTTAAGAATGCACTCTTCACATCCATTTGGAACAATTTGAACTTCAGAATGCATGCTACACCTAACAACAATCTGATGGACTCAAGCCTAGCAACGGGTGCAAACGTCTCATCAAAATCAACCCCTTCAACTTGAGTATATCCTTGAGCTACTAGTCTTGCTTTATTCCTAGTAATTACTCCTTTCTCATCAGACTTGTTTTTGTAGATCCACATGGTACCAATGATGATAGTTCCTTCAGGTCGTGGAACTAGCTCCCGTACTTCATTCCTTTTAAACAGCTCTAGTTCATCTTGCATGGCATTGATCCAATATTCATCAGTCAGGGCTTCTTTCACATTTTTTGGTTCAACCTTGGATACAAAATAGGAATTTGAGCTAATTTCCCTTGATCGGGTAGTCACACCACTATTGGGATCTCCTATGATAAGATCCTTAGGGTGGTCTTTCTGAATTCTGATAGATGGCATTTTGGTGGGTGCATCTACCTCACATTATGTATGAGTCTCCTGTACTTCTTCAGACTAGACTGGTATGTCTGTTGTAGTATCAAGGAATGTTCCAACATCCTCTATGACATTGATTCCTTCCTCTTTATCATCCACAATAACATTTATGGATTCCATCAGGACATTGGTCCTGTAGTTGAACACTCTGTACGCTCTGCTGTTAGTTGAGTATCCTAGGAATATACCCTCATCACTTTTGGGATCCATTTTCCTTCTCTGTTCACGATCTATGAGAATGTAGCATTTACTTCCAAAGATATGAAATTACTTCACAGTGGGTTTTCTGCCTTTCCATATTTCATACAGAGTGGAGGAGGTTCCTTTTCTCAAGGTGACTCTATTGTGAACATAGCAAGCGGTATTCATAGCTTCAGCCCAAAAGTGCATAGGGAGCTTCTTTGCATGAATCATAGCTCTGGCAGATTCTTGAATAGTTCTATTTTTCCTTTCAACTATCCCATTCTGATGAGGAGTTATAGGAGAGGAGAACTCATGACTTATTCCTTCAGACGAGCAGAACCCATCAAACTTGGAATTTTTGAACTCCGTACCATGATCACTCCTAATTCGGACAACACAACTGTCCTTTTCCCTTTGAAGTCTGATGCACAAGTCTTTGAAGACATCAAATGTATCTGACTTCTCTCTGATGAAGCTTATCCACGTGTATATGGAATGGTCATCAATCACCACATATGCATATCTCTTTCCACCCAGACTTTCAACCTGCATAGGTCCCATTAAGTCCATGTGCAACAGTTCCAGAACTCTGGAAGTTGTAGGATGTCCCAGCTTCGGATGTGACATCTTGGTTTGCTTTCCCACCTGGCATTCTCCACAGACTCTTCCTTCATCAATAAGCAGCTTTGGGATTCCTCTAACTGCTTCCTTGGATATGATCTTTTTCATTCCCCTTAAGTGTAGATGACCAAGGCGTCTATGCCACAGCTTTACCTCCCGTTCTTCCTTGGCTGAGGAGAATATTGTGGAAAAGTTTGAGAGCTTAGGTTCCCACAAATAACAGTTATCTTTGGATCTGGATCCTCTCATAACTTCTTGATTATCTCCATTTTTCACAACACATAGCTCCTTAGTGAACTGAACATAGTATCCTTGATCACACAGCTGGCTTATGCTGATGAGGTTGGCCGTCAGTCCTTTTACTAACAGTACATTATTCAGTTCTAGGACTCCAGAGCAGTCCAACTTACCCACACCTTTTATTTTTCCTTTAACACCATCACCAAAGGTCACATAACTGGTAGTGTGCGGTTGTATATCCACCAATATATTCTCCATACCAGTCATATGTCTTGAGCAGCCACTGTCAAAGTACCAGTCTTCTCTGGTAGATGCCCTTAGAGCTGTGTGAGCTAACCTAGCATACCATTGTCGCTTCTTGATGGGGACATAGTGCCTATATGTCTTATGCTTAGGTCTGACATGAGGGGCTTGGTTAGGGTAACCATGAAGCCTGTAGCAGAATGCTTTTATATGGCCAAGTCTACCACAGTGGTGACATCTCCATTTCTGGAATTTCCTCTTCTGATGATTATTCATCCTGGTTCCCGATGTTGAGACATTGGGTGTGACCTCCGCTTGAATTTCTGAACTTTAGCCTTTGGGCGTTTGAGTTCAGCTGAGGATTTTTTCACAAAGCCTAAACCAGATATAGTTCCAGACTTCTGTCCCACCTTTAGGATCTCTTCCAAGGTGCCAGTTCCTTTATTCAACATTCTGATGGATTTAGTCATTTGATCTAGCTTGGAAGTCAGCAGGGTTATCTCACCATTTAGACCCTCTATGACTGTCAGATGCTTCTGTCTCTCATCTTCCAGCTCCTTGATGAGCTTCTTCTGCTTTTCTCCTTGTACACGCACTTCTGCACTAGTGACACATAGCTTCTTATAAGCTGCAGCAAGTTCATCAAAGGTCAATTCATCTGCACTTGAGTCATCATCACTGGCACAAACACTCGTTAGTGTAGTGACATGTTTAGCAGATTCAACTTCAGATTCACTTTCAGAATCTCCCTCAGACCATGTGACAGCTAGCCCCTTCTTTTGCATCTTGAGGTAAGTAGGGCATTCAGCTCTAATGTGTCCATAGCCTTCACATCCATGACATTGGATTCCCTTGCCTTGGTTGAACTTTTCTTCAGAAGTTGATCTTTTCCTGATGTCAGACGAGATGTTCTTGACATTTGGTCTACCTCTTTGATCAATCTTCTTCACGAACTTGTTGAACTGTCTCCCAAGCATGGCTATGGCTTCTGATATGCTTTCATCACCTCCAGTATATCCTGCTTCTGACTCCTCTTCAGTATTTGATACAAAAGCTACGCTTTTGTTATTCTTTTCAACATTCTCACACATGCCCATTTCAAAGGTTTGGAGAGAACCAATGAGCTCATCCACCTTCATGATGCAGATATCTTGAGCCTCTTCTATTGCAATGACCTTCATGGCAAATCTCTTAGGTAATGACCTAAGAATCTTTCTTACAAGTTTCTCTTCAGCCATTTTCTCACCTAAGCCACCAGAGGTGTTTGCAATCTCAAGAATATTCATGTGAAAGTCATGAATAGTCTCATCCTCTTTCATCCTCAGATTTTCAAACTTGGTGGTCAGCATCTGAAGTTTGGACATCTTCACCTTGGAGGTACCTTCATGAGTTATCTTGAGGGTATCCCAAACTTCCTTAGCCAGCTCACAGTGGTGCACCAGTCTAAAGATGTTCTTACTGATTCCATTGAACAATGCATTCAAGGCCTTAGAATTTCCAAGGGCTAATGCCTCTTGCTCCTTGTCCCACTCTTCTTCAGGAATCTGCATACTGACTCCATCTTCACCTGTCTTTGTTGGATGTTCCCATCCTTTGTTCACAGCTCTCCAGACTTTGCTATCTAGAGACCTTAAGAAGGCTATCATACGAGGCTTCCAGTCATCATAGTTAGAACCATCCAGCATGGGTGGTCTATTTGAGTGTCCTATATCCTTGTCCATGGTACTACAAAGTAACTTCCCTAGATCTCACCCAGAAATTAACAGGCAGGGTGCCTGCTCTGATGCCAATTGAAATTCTAGTTATCAGACTTTCGATATCACACGGGTTGTTATGACATCCAATTCTGCGCAGACAAGAATTATGCAGAACTTAAAAGTAAGTGCAGTAAATAACACAAGTGATTGTTTACCCAGTTAAGTCCAACATGACCTACGTCTGGGGGCTACCAAGCCAGGGAGGAAATCCACTATTAGTAGTATTAACTCAGACCTTAAACCAACTATTTAACCCTATCACTTAATACCTACCCAATGCAATTTCAATCTTACACTAAGATCAGAGTTCCTACTCACTCCCCCTCAATCACCTCAGTGATTACAACCTTTAATTACTATTAAAGACACTTGTGAAGTCACACTTCAAACAACTCTTGATTGTGCTTAACAGCTTTAATCAAGATACACAGCACTCAGGCTTAAAAGCTTAGAGTGACACAACACTTACAACTCAATGACCACCCTATACTAATGCTATCATCTCAGTGATAATAGCTTGGCTTACAAGATACGTCTAATACAAGACACACAAAAATACAGCAGTGAAGTATGATGAACACAATAAATCTTCACGCCTAAAATCCCCAGTTTTGAATGAAGGATTGCCATCCTTTTATATTGCAGCACTTGGGCCTTGTACTTGTATTTTCCTGAAATTAAGGTCACGCGAGTTCCCCTAAATTCCACATCTAGGTTGCTAACAAATAGGCTATTTGTTAGGTTCAATAATTGTAGCTTGGTTGTTAGTTTCCTGGATTTTCTCCCAGCTGTTGAATCCCTGAAGAATAGCCTGAGAAAAATGCTGAAACAGAAAAACTAAACAACCTACAATATAGCATACGCTGTCAGGAATGAATGTCACAACATTCAATTTGACATCCAAATCAAGGACCATATGCTAGGTCTGTTTTTCCTGAAAACAGACAGTACAAATTTGCTGAACTGTACAGGACCAATTTGTCCATACCTCAGTATCAGCGTACATTAATAAATGTCAAGACATCCAATTTGACATTTACAAATAGAGCCTTACATCAGGTCTGTTATCCTCATGAAGAACAAACTGAGATACATACTGAAGTGTAGCAGAAAACCACTTTGCCTATTATTCAGTATATGATGTCAATGATGAATGTCATAACATCTAGTTTGACATTCAGACAGTAGGCCTTATGCCAGGTCTGGTATTTCCTTGATAACCAGACTGAAAATAAATACTGAGTTCTAATAGAACACAAATTGTTTTATTCCTCAGTATCTGCTGACAGGGATGAATGTCATAACATCCAGTTTGACATTCAATAAATCCTGTATTAGCTAATCATGCAGTATACTACTCAAGTATGTCATGACATCAGCCAAGACATCAGAGTACAACTAGATATTCTAACGTACAATGCAGTCAAACAAACATCTCCACAGCATGTCATGACATCAGTCACGACATTAGAATCCAGCTAGTGTTTTACCATACAATGCAGCCAATTAAACATCTACAACAACCCTACAGGGGCCGACTACATCAAAATTGTTCAAAATCAAATATTGTCTGAATGGGGAGATCTTTCACCAAAAGAGGAAACCCTGTGGGGAATCCATGTCAGAACAAGAGGTAAAACTATGAGTGGGGAACCAGTGAGAAGACAAACTCCAACTGGATATTTCAACAATCAAGATCAAATCTATAGGGACTTCACTGGGGATTAAAATCCTCCAGGACAAATTATACACCGCACGGGGATGCAATCAACAACATATTTCTCAAGAGGAAAACCAATCAGTCACAAGACTCTTCTTGAAGATTGAGAAATAAACCAACTCCAAGGTACCAAATATCAACTAGACTGGCAGGAACTCGTAAAGGGAGAAATAATGCCACGGCTATGGAACATCCAAATAAAGGTGTGTTGGGGATCTAAAAACAAAATAAAGGTTTTAATGGAGATCCAGGGTTCAATCACAAAAATATGCAAACCGAGGATGAAAATCCACAAAGGCACCCAGCTGGAGAAATATAATGAACTACAAGGAGAAAAACACATCATCTCTGATGGGTATAAATAACAAACTGTTTGGGGAGCATAAACCTCCAAACACTGCTTGGGGAAGACAAAAATTCTTCACACGTCAAGACTTACTGTTCTTAGATTGTTGTTGACATTCCTTTTTTGAATTCGATGTTCTTAATTTAAATGCCTTATTATTTTCAGAAAAATGTTTATTCATTGATTTATTTATTTCAAAAATTATCATAAAAATGAAATTTTATTAAACAGAAACAAATAAGAATAACAATCAATTGGATAAAGGCTCAACTTTATTTAATAGAATGGTAGTCCACAAAAGGCAGGACTCCGTGGATCTTTAGAAAGTTTGAAAATAGTAATATACATGGAAAAAGGGCTACATTGAATACAATGACCACTACTCTCCCTACCGACTTTGAAATCCCCTTGTGCTTTGTCCTTGGTTGAGAATGATGAATCAGAACCAATTGACTGGTAATGTTGCTTCAACGATCAGGTCCATCCGGATGCAGTAACTTGCTATAATCCATAACTTTTGCCTAGATTGCCCCAAGGCGGGGTACTCAATCTACCAGGATGATTTGTCTATTTTATGTCTCTAATTTTTTACTGCACCGCCCTTTCGGGTTTTCAATCCACCGAGACGCTCATTTTTGCCTAAGCCTCCCTTTCGGGTTTTCAACTTAGCGATCCGTTCTTTTCTTTTTTTAGGATAAGTATTTCTTGACTACTTCGGTATTCACATAATGAGTGAACTCTTCATCATCCATAGTTGTAAGAATCAATGCACTGCCTGAGAAGGCTCTCTTGACAACATATTGAACTTCATAATTAGGAGTCCACTTGCCCCTAGAATCAGGTTTGAAAGATAAGATCTTCTTGAGCACGAGGTCACATTCTCGGAACACACCAGGTTTGACCTTCTTGTCAAAAGCTTTCTTCATTCTCTGCTGATATAACTGACCATGACACATGGCAGTCAATCTCTTCTCTTCAATCAAATTCAACTGATCATGCCTGGTCTGACACTATTTAGCTTCAATCAACTTGGCTTCCTTCATCACACACATTGATGGGATCTCAACCTCCACGGGGAGCACAACTTCCATGCCATAAACAAGAGAGAAATGTTTTGCCCATGTCAAAGTAAGGACGAATGTACGGTACCCATGCAAAGTGAATGAGAGCATCTCATTCCAATCTTTGTACGTCATAACCATCTTCTGGATAATCTTCTTAATTTTCTTATTCGCAGCTTCAACAACCCCATTCATCTTGGGTTTGTAGGGAGAAGAATTATGATGTGCTATTTTGAAGTTTTTGCAGAGTTCTTCCATGATATTGTTATTCAAGTTTGATCCACTATCAATCATGATCTTGCTTGACACACCATATCGACATATAATTCGATTCTTGATAAACCTCACAACAACTTGCTTGGTCACATTAGCATACGATGCCACTTCAACCCACTTTATGAAGTAGTCAATAGCCACTAAAATGAAACGATATCCATTTGACCCTTGGGATCTATCATGCCAATCATATTAATTCCCCACATGGAGAAGGGTCATGGAGAGGAAATGAAATTCAAAAGTGTCGGAGGGACATGAATCTTATCCACATAGATTTGGCACTTGTGGCATTTCTTCACATACTTGCAACAATCAGATTCCATTGTCATCTAATAGTAACCTGCTATCAGCATCATCTTTGCCATAACATGTCCATTGGAATGAGTACGAAAGGAACCTTCATGGACTTCAGTTATCAATAAGTTTGCTTGGTGTCTATCCACACATCTGAGAAAAACCATATCGAAATTCCTCTTGTAAAGCACATCACCATTCAAGTATAAATTTCCAACCAGTCTTCTCAAAGTCTTCTTGTCTTTCGAAGAAGCCCCAAGAGGGTGAAAATGACTTTGGAGGAAACACTTAATATCATGGTACCATGGCTTACCATATTTGATATCTTCAATAGAAAATACATGAGTTGGCCTATTAAGGGCATCAAAGTCATCTTAGGAACTTCATTCCAAAAATTCACAAATATAATGGAAGCTAACGTAGCAAGCGCATCTTCCATCCAATTTTCATCTCGAGGGATATGATGAAACTCAACCTTTATGATGAAAGTTGATATCCTCCTCGTATAATATCTATACAGTATCAAACCAGATTGATTAGTCTCCCATTCACCTTTAATCTGGTTAACAACCAAAGTTGAATCTCCATAGACGTCGAGATATTTGATTATAAGATCAATGGCTTCTTCGAGCCCCATAATGCAAGCTTCATCTCAGCCATATTATCCGTACATTTGAAGGTTAATCTAGCTCTAACCGGAAAATGAGTGCCTTGGGAGTAATAATCACTTCCCCAATGCCATTACCCTATTAATTAACAACTTCATCAAATATCATGCCCCAACGGGAACCAGGCCATGGCCCTTCTTCAAGCAATGGCTCATCACAATTTTCATCTTCAAATACAATATCTCTTCATCAGGGAAATTAAACTTTACTGACTGATGATCATCAATAGGTTGGTGAGCCAAATGTTCAGCCAAGACACTACTTTTAATCTCTTTCTGAGATTGATATTCAATATCATACTCAGACAACAACATCTGCCAATGAGAAATCCTCCCAGTTAAAATGGGCTTTTCAAATATGTACTTGATTCGATCTATCTTGGATATCAACCAAGTAGTATGATTCAACATATACTAGCATAAACGCTTAGCAGCCCAAGCCAAAGCACAACATGTCTTCTCAAGGATAGAATATCGAGACTCATAATCGATGAACTTCTTACTGAGGTAGTAAATAGAATATTCTTTCTAACCAGATTCATCTTGTTGACCAAGAACATAACCCATACTCTCTTTAAGCACAGTAAAATACATGATTAAAGGTCTTCCTTCAACAGGCAGAGACAGAATCAGAGGCTCAAGCAGATATTCTTTAATAGTGTCAAAAGTTTTCTGGAAATCCTCGGTCCAATCACATGACTGATCTTTCCGAAGGAGCTTGAATATAGGCGCACATGTGGCAGTCATATGCGATATAAATCTTGAAATATAGCTCAAGCGACCGAGAAAACCTCTGACTTGCTTCTCAGTTTTTGGCGTAGGCATTTCTTGTATTGCTTTGACCTTGGCGGGATCAACTTCAATACCCTTCTCACTGACAATAAAGCCCAATAACTTACCAGAGTGGACACCAAATGTACACTTATTGGTATTCAAGCGGAGTTTGAACTTCCTCAAATGTTGGAATAACTTCAATAAGTGCTCAACATGTTAATATTCAGACCATGACTTGGCAATCATATCATCAACATAGACCTCAATCTCTTTATGCATCATATCATAGAAAAGAGTGGTAATGGCTCTTTGGTATGTTGCACCGACATTCTTCAAACAGAAAGGCATCACTCGATTACAAAATGCTCCCTAAGGCATAATGAATGTGGTCTTCTCCATATCTTCGGATGCCATTTTAATCTGATTATAACCGGAAAATCTGTCCATAAAAGAGAAGACTTTGAACTTAGTTGTATTATCTACCTGTAAGACCCCAATTTTGACCCTAAGATCCCTCATGCTACCTCATCATATGCATTGGCATCCTCCTTACCCCTCTTTCATTGGCTTTGTTTTGGGAGAGATCACAAAGAACCATGTGATTGTATCATACTTGTTATTTTGTCCTTTACTAACCAAAATACCAAAAATATGTCTTTGTACTTGTCTAACTCTTTTGTAGGTAGGGCATGATCACCATTGATCTATCAATTTCAAATATAGGGTTTAAGACCCTCATTGCTAAAATCTCAACCAAGAAATGATCCACAATGGTTATAGGCATCATATGAGTCCCAATGATCTCTACATGTTATTTTGATCAAGATTTCTTCACGAGTTTGGAGTTGGTTTGCCTTGGAAACCCTAGTTCATTTGGGTATCTTGAGTAACTTCTTCAACAAGCTTCTTCACCAATTGGTCAAATACTTAAAGGGACACTAAGGGGTAAGGATTTGTTTGGGAAAAGTACTGCCGAGTTGTGTTTAGTGCCAAATGTGAAGATCCCAGCGAAGTTCAAAGTGCCTGACTTTGAAAAGTATAAAGCGAACACATGTCTGCTCAGTCATCTAGTGATGTATGCTCACAAGATGTCTACCCAGAATGATAATGATCAACTGTTGAGTCATTACTTCCAAGAAAGTTTGACTGGTGTTGCGTTCAGATGGTATATGGGGTTGGACAGTGCAAGCATTCTATGATACGGTGAACTGACTTTGTGTTTTTGCTATGAAAAGCTATGTTGTGGATAGCAAGAGTCGCCACCGACTTTTCTTTTATCCAATAAGGAAAGGCGGAAAAGAACAGGAAAGACCTTGATTAGATTTTGAGTTCGGGAGGTACATTATACAAAGGGAAGGTGTTAGCACCCTTTGTATCCATGGTTATCCATGGGCTCTTAATTGCTTAACTCACTTAAGTTTTCCTTGTTTGAGAAAGTGTTTGAGAAATGTGGTGTGTTTAGAAAATATTTTGAAAGGAGAGTTTAACTTTGTAATGATTCTTGTACGAATGTATATAAAGTGTTTATCTCGTTTGATTTTAAAAGATGTTTAGAAAAATATAACTCGGCGATGATTCTGGTGCGAATGTATACCAAGTGGTGATTTTCTAAAAGATGTTTTGAAAAGTGTGAGGTGTGAAAAGTATTTTAAGCTATGAGCAAGCATTTAAGAGTTATACCTAACCAAGGTCTTTATAGGTATTTCCTATCCTTAGGAGGGTAAAATTGTCCTTACTATTAAGAAGTAAGTAGTCTTATCCTTTGGATGTAAAGGGACATCGTGGGGTCGTCGATTGGTCATTGAAGGAAACATTTGTAAGGATAACTTAGCATTCTAAGAGACGATCATCATTTAATCATAGGCTACAACGAAGGGTCATCGAGGGACAAAATCATATATTCGAAGGCAGCGTTCGAGGGACAAGGTCATATATTCGAAGGCAACGTTCGAGGGACTATGATTTATCTTGTAGGGACATTGACCTTTTGATCGAGGGGACTATGACTTATCTGTTTAGGGATGATGATGATTTAATCGAAAGGGTCTTTGCTAAGGGTATCCCCACATTCGCGGGACATGACCGTAATATCGTAAGGCAACAAAGAGAGGGTTACCCTAGAGGTGTAAGTGTGGAAATGATTGGATTCGAATATATTATCTTGAATTAATTTATCTAAGTTCGATTATTTATCTTTCCATGCAATCCTATTAGCATACATCTAGACAGTTATATTCACAGTATGGAACAATTAAAGTGCGAAAAATAAGACTACGCTATTACATGGCTTCGGGATGGGGGTACATAATTTAAAAGGGGATATAAAATATCTAAATCTTAATTAACGAGTACAAAATTAAAAGGGCATAGAAAGTTCATGACAAATGAAATAAATAAACTAAATTTAAGAATGAATTAAGAATATTTTTAGTCTATAATAATAGAAACTTTTTTTTATGAATTTATGGAAAAACTTAGACTAAATTGATAGAAATTTTAAAAGAAAAGAGAAAAAAAATATAATTAGATTTTTATTATTCAAAATAGCCCATTTTAATTAATTAAGTGATATATGAAAATTTAATTAATAAACTAGATTAAATTATATCCTAGTTTAAAATAACCACTATAATATATTAATTAGAAAATTAATTAATGGGTTTTATTTTAATAATAGAAAAATAGTGGTGAATTAATTATAGTGGAAAGGGAGTAAACATAGTAAAAAAACTGAAAAGCTAAAAAATAGGTCATGGGGGCCCAACCCAAACCCAGGACCTCTACGTTGCAGTGAGGGGGGAGCTACCAACGAGTCATGTTAGTCCATTCGTTATTTATTCGCCTTCATTAAAACATATATTAATTCTACACGCCACCATGCATGTTCCAGCTTTCTCTCTTACGGCAAGCTACTTTATTTTTTCTCATGTTGTTTCTTTCATGTGAATACAACAAACCTGTAACTTCATCTTATATCAAACCACACACATAAAATAAGATCATATGTAATCATCAGGCAATAATAAAAATAGCCATGCACAAATGAAGAAGCTTATATTATTTTACTCATGTATTAGTTCTCTTTACTGCAAGTGATAATGATAAAACAAACCTTACACATACATGTTAAAGACAACCAAGGATTTATATTATCACCATTATATCATCATCATCATTGTTATGTAATAACAGCATGTGAAATAAACATAATCATGCTAGAAACAACACTCATATAATAATAATTAAATGGCAGATATAATTCTTTAATCATGCAAACAGAATTTCTCCAACATGCTATGACATATCAAGAATAGATGCATATTTGAATAAAGCAATATCAACATCCACCAAACCATGAATACATCATCTCAATATATATATATATATATATATATATATATATATATATATATATAATATATATATATATATATATATATATTAAACCAATATTATTCATGCATGAATTAAGGAGTATTGCAAGGTAATCATGCTGGATGCAAATTCCCTAATGAACACTTACTGGGGATTTGATTCTTCTGGCTTGCTCACTGTATGTGTGTTGTTCTTATTCAGACTATGAGTGCTTTATGGTTGCTTCTCTTTTCCCTGCCCGTGAATCTTCTTGCTTCTGCCTTGCCTTGTGTATCTTCTTCTGCTGTCTCTCTCCTCTTTTCTCCCTTTTTTTTCCGTTTTTTTTCTTCCTCTTTCTAGCCGCCGCCATATGAAGTATTTATAAGGGTGTGGATTAGGGTTTAACCTTGCTAAATATTTGGATCCCTTCCTATACTTTAGGGTTTAACCTTGCTAAATATTTGGATCCCTTCCTATACTTTAGGAGAGTTAGGGTTTAATCTTACTAAATATTTGGATCCCTTCCTATACTTTAGGAGAGTTAGGGTTTAACCTTGCTAAATGACTTTTAACAAATAAAAATTAATTTAAATTTTAGTTACATAATTGAATTAAAATTTAAACCTATTTCTATTTTTACTTTCATCATAAAAAAAAATCAAAATTATTCTTACTTATATCAACCAAAATTATTTTATAATTTATGGGCTTTTAAAAAAATGTTACTCTCATAAATAAATTTTATTAAGTAAAAAACGTGAATTACTAAATAAATACTATTTATAAATAATGAATAAATGGAACATGAGTCACTAAATTATAAAAAATAGTTATTATAATTTAATGAGCTTTAACAAATAAAATTAATTTAAAATTTAATTATACCATTAAAATTCAAATCTATTTTTATTTATCATTAAATTAAAACTATTTTATTTATATATATAAAATTTATTTATATAATACAGATAACCAAAATTATTATTATTTTTTATATCTGTATCACATAATAAATAAATTAAAATTTATAATTTATAATTTATATGAGAATGTATGCTAATGAATGAATGCAAAATGTGAAATGAATGCCATGCATGAATCAATTTATCATAAAAATTAACAGGCAAATTTTGGGATATGACAGCTGCCCCTGTTCAATATTCTTAAACCGAGAGAATTAGAATGGTATGTACGCCATTCGTGATCTGGAGGTGGAAGATTATTGGACACTTAGAATTCCCCAAAAATTTGCACATGTTAATTAAAAGATAGTCTTGATGGAGATGGGCTTAAAGATGCCATCCAGAAAGTTTGATGATGAGAGCTTCAGAGTGCGTCGTACATTAGACCATATCTGAAGACATGGGTCTCACACTAGGTCGTACGCTAGATCGTATAATGAGTCATCCATTAGGTGATATTAGGGTGAGCTGAACCTGATGAGATAAGGATCAGAATGGGTCATACGCTAGACCGTATCTGAGTAGCAGAGTGAGCCGTCCGTTAGGCTGTATCTGGAGAAATAAAGATCAGAATGGATCATACGCTAGAACGTATCTGAGTAGTAGAATGAGCCGTCCGTTAGGCTGTATTTGGAGAAATAAAGATCAGAATGGATCGTACGCTAGATCGTATCTGAGTAGTAGAATGAGCCATCCGTTAGGCTGTATCTGGCGATAAAAAGTAGTCGTACGCTAGACTACATTTCAGAATGTGCCGTACGCTAGGAAGTATCTGATGAGAAGAGCCAGACTGGGTCGTACACTAGACCGTATCTGAGTTGCAGAATGAGCCGTCCATTAGGCTGTATCTGAGGATAAAAGATCAGAATGGATCATACGCTAGATCGTATCTGAGTAGCAGAATGAGCCGTCCATTAGGCTGTATTTGATGATAAAAGGGGTAGTCATACGCTAGACTACATTTCAGAATGTACCGTATGCTAGGTAGTATCTGAGGGGATGAATATCCAAATGGGTCGTACGCTAGACCGTATTGGAACAGTTGAAGGAACCATACGTTAGGCTGAATCAGAATGAGTCGTACGTTAGGCTATATCTGATAATATTTGTATATGTTGTATTTGCAATAAATGTCTGGGATGGGCTTAAAGATGCCATCATTAGGAAGATATCAGAATGCTTATCAGAATGAATATTCATATGGATTATATCTGAAAGATGTATCTGAATCTTGAATGTAATCGATAAAGATATTCGTCTGAATGAATCTTTATTTTGACTGTATCAGGAGGATAATTAACCTGGAAAAAAAAAGTTAGCCTCATGCCATGTCATGATGCATGAGATGTTTTATACTCTTGAAAATAAATGCGAACATTGCATGCATGTATATGCTGTGAAATGATGCATGAATGAATTATAAGTCTGAAATTTTTTTCCATGGGAAAATAAATCTCGATATTCTGGTTGGAGATATTTGTATTGATGACCCTTTCTTAGCTGGGGATATTTGATTTCTGTCTGATGGTAGAAATATTTAACAGAACCTGACTAGGGATAAAAGAGATGACCAGTCTGTCTAGTAGTGCCAATTTCTTCTGGGAATAACTGGTTTTGCTGGGGAATAGGATTTGCAACCGTATTTGTTAGAACGCTTGGTTAAACCTTATCCTTGATCCTAAAGTCTTTTAGTAATTGCTATTTCTATTTTATGCATGTATTTTCGGTAAACATCAATCATATTCAAATGCATATATTAATTCGAATTAAATCAATGGACGTTTATGCAAACAAAATGGAGAAAGTAAAACAAAAGTATCTTTTTGGAAATAAAATTGTATTGATTTTGAAAGAGGGCCTATAAACAAGCAATTTTAATACAAGGAGACAGAAATCCTAGTAAAAGGAAATTGTCAAGAAAGCAAAGAAAAAACAGCTATGAAAAAAAAGTCCTATTGATTTTAATTCTACTACTGCTATTATGTCTTCAAGCATCTCATCTCTTGCTGTCGGATAGAAGTGATTGGCTTGTTCAGTCTCTTTGACTTTGGTGAAGCTGACCGAGAACGGGATATAGTCATACGCTTTAATCCCTAATTTTTGCCTGGACCTCCTTTTCAGGTTTTCAGTCCACCAGGATACCCTTTTTTGCCCAAGCCGCCTTTTCAGGTTTTCGACTTGCCGGGTGTACATTTTTATATATTTATCCCTAATTTTTGCCCGATCCCTTTTGGTTCGCCGGGATGCCCTTACTTTTTCCTAGATATGTCGACCTAGCGGGTCTCTTTTATGCGTAGTATTTTTTAACTATGTCCACGTTCACGGGATGCGGGAAATCTTCGCCATCCATTGTAACAAGCATCATGGCTCCACCAGAGAATACCTTCTTAACTACAAATGGCCCTTCATATGTGGGAGTCCATTTGCCTCTAGGATCACCTTGTGGTAGAATGATACGCTTTATCACCAAGTCGCCAATTTGATACACCTGTCTCTTGACTTTTTTATTAAATGCCTGGGTCATGCGCTTCTGATATATCTGCCCATGACAAACAACCGCAAGTCTCTTTTTATCAATAAAATTTATCTGATCAAGTCGAGTCTGAATCCATTCATCTTCATCTAAGCCTGCATCTTTCATAATTCTTAGAGAGGGAATCTGAACTTCCACTGGTAAAACGGCTTCCATTCCATAGACTAAAGAGAAAGGAGTTGCCCCTGTCGAAGTGCGTACTGAAGTGCGATAACCATGAAGAGAAAATGGTAACATCTCATGCCAGTCTTTGTATGTTACTGTCATCTTTTGTATAATCTTCTTAATATTCTTATTAGCAGCTTCTACGGCGCCATTCATCTTTGGTCGGTACGAAGAAGAGTTATGGTGTTTTATTTTGAACTGCGTGCAGAGTTCAGTAATCATGTTGTTGTTCAAATTAGTACCATTATCAGTGATAACTCTTTCAGGGATGCCATACCGACAAATAATACTATTCTTGATGAACCATGCCACCACATTCTTGGTGACAGAAGCAAATGAGGCTACCTCTACCCACTTCGTAAAGTAATCAATAGCAACAAGAATGAAACGATGTCCATTAGAAGCAGTAGGTTTAACCTCTCCAATCATATCAATGCCCCACATTGCAAAGGGCCAAGGGGCTGTCAACACGTTCAATAGAGCAGGAGGTACATGTACTTTGTCCGCATAGATCTGGCACTTGTGACAAGTTCTGGAGTGATGGTGGCAATCAGCTTCCATGGTAGACCAATAATACCCTGATCTCAGAATCTTCTTGGCCATCGTATGTCCACTAGAATGAGTCCCAAAAATACGTTTGTATAATACTCCATTACTCAAAAAGAATTTAGCGGAGAACTTCCTCAGAAATTTTCTATCATTGATGGATGCCCCTTCACGGTATTCCTGAGTTTCTAAATATCTTTTTACTTCGTGGAACCTAGGTTTCTCTTCTACTTCATCAGCATTAAGTTCATAACAATATGCTGGTTCATCTAATCGTTCAATGGTGATCATGGGAGCTTCATTGTCCCATCTGACTCTGAACATAGATGACATGGTAGCCAATGCGTCTACCAACTGATTCTCTTCTCGTGGAATATGTTCAAATGTAATATCTTCAAAGTATGGGATTAATGTCAACACCCACTCTCGATAAGGGATGAGATTCGGATGTTTAGTGTCCCATTCTCCTTTGATCTAACTGATTACTAAGGCTGAGTCTACGTACACACTCAAAAACTTGATTCTCAGGTCTATAGCAGCTCTGAGTCCCAAAATACATGCTTCATACTCAGCCATATTATTGGTACAATCAAAACATAGTCTAGCAGTGAAAGGCGTATGGCAACCCTTGGGAGAAATAATTACAACACCAACACCATTGCCCAATGCATTAGAAGATCCATCAAAACCATAGTCCATCGGGATCCCAGTTCGGGTCCTTCATCCGGTCCAGGTTCTTCATAATCAGTAACAAGCATAACATCCTCATCAGGGAACTCAAGATTCATAGATTGTTAATCATCAACTGCTTGATGAGCCAAATGATCAGCTAACACGCTTCCTTTGATTGCTTTCTAGGTAGTATACTGGATATCATACTCTGTTAAAATCATCTGCCATCTTGCTATTCTTCCGGAGAGAGCAGGTTTCTCAAATATATATTTGATAGGATCCATCTTAGAAATCAATAAAGTGGTATGATTCAACATATACTGTCTTAGTCGGCGAGCAACCCAAGCCAAAGCACAGCAAGTTTTCTCAACCAGTGAGTATCTTGTTTCACAGTCGGTAAACTTTTTGCTAAGGTAGTATATTGCATGCTCTTTTCAACCAGACTCGTCATGTTGCCCCAGCACACACCCCATTGAATTTTCTAACACGGTCAAATACATGATTAGAGGTCTTCCTTCAACTGGTGGCATCAGAATTGGAGGTTTTTGGAGATACTTCTTGATTTTGTCAAAAGCTTCTTGACATTCATCATTCCATATTATCTCTTGATTTTTCCTCAGTAATTTGAAGATGGGTTTGCAAGTAGCAGTCAAATGGGAGATAAATCGGGCAATGTAATTAAAGCATCCTAAGAAACCTCTGACTTCTTTATCTGTACGGGGAACTGGCATTTCTTGAATAGCTCTCACCTTAGCCGGGTCAACCTCAATTCCTTTACCACTGACAATAAATCCCAAGAGTTTACCAGATCTTACTCCAAAGGTGCATTTGTTCGGGTTCAATCTCAACTTGTATTTCTTCAACCTCTCAAACAGTTTGTATAAATGATCGAGATGTTCTTCTTCAGTATGAGATATGGCTATCATGTCATCCACATATACCTCTATTTCATGATGGATCATATCATGGAACAAAACCACCATAGCACGCTGGTATGTTGCCCCTGCATTCTTTAAACCGAATGGCATTACTTTGTAACAGAAAGTGCCCCATTGCGTCACAAACGTAGTTTTCTCCATGTCTTCAGGTGCCATCTTAATCTGGTTATAACCTGAGAATCCATCCATGAATGAGAATACCTTGTGTTGAGCGGTGTTATCTACCAGAACATCAATGTGCGTAAGTGGAAAGCCATCTTTGGGACTTGCTTTATTCAAATCTCTGTAATCTACACACATTCGCACCTTACCATCCTTCTTTGGCACTGGTACCACATTAGCAACCCATTGAGGATAAGAAGTAACAACTAGAAAACCTGCATTAAATTGTTTCATAACCTCGGCTTTGATTTTATCAGACATTTCAGGACGCATGCGACGAACCTTTTGCTTAACAGGATGACAATCTTCCTTCATCGGCAAACGATGTACTACTATATCAGTATCCAGTCCTGGCATGTCTTCATAAGACCAAGCAAAAATCTCTACATAGTCATGTAACATCTGAATCAATCTTTCTTTGACACTGTTTTCCAAGCCTGCTCCTATTTTGACTTCTTGTCTACTTCAGTACCCAGATTTACAATTTCAATTGATTCCTCATGCGGCTGTATAGTCTTTTCTTCTTGCAGTAACAGTCTGGCAAGCTCTCCAGGCACTTCGCAATCTTCCTCACTTCCATCCTCGGCTTGGTAGATCGGATTTTTAAAGCCATAATTAACAGTAGCAGAATTATTATCAACAGGATCCAGGGTGGATATGGATCTGCAATTTGTTACGTGAGTGTGTGTAAGAAAATATAGCTTATTTGAAAGATGACAGGAAAGATAAAGAGCGCAATATTTGAATGAAAAAGTCCATTGATTTATTGAATGTGAATATGCTTATGAAAATGTCAAAACCCTTAACAAATTAGCTATTGTGCCCCGGGCATAGACACGATACTCAATTGTTCATAATAAAAATTACAAAATTTGAAACACTAAAATAAGCAATAACAATTACTCCTGACTAAAGGAAATCGGGATAGTGTCTTCAGCCTTCCAATTATTGAGTCCGTCACCAATTGTTGGGAAAATCTAGCTATCCAAGTCGCAATCGCTATCAGCATCTTCTACAGCATTAATCTGATCTTTGACTATCTTTTCAGAGCTAAACCCCAGGCCAAATTTATCAGACTTGTACGGTACATCGATCAGTTGACCCCAGCCAGTACGACCACCATCTTCAACCACGGCTTGAGCATCTTTCAGAGAAATCATAGAAGGAGGAGCACGAATAACCTTGGGCACACGGGAAGTTGGCTTAAGGACAAGACTGGTCGGAGGAACTACTTCAAATGACTGAGAAGGAGTCTCAAAGAATTCACCATCCATCTCGACGTATCTGAAGGTATGCACACTACTGACAATATACTCTTCTTCTCCATACACAGTAACAATCTTTCCCTCTATTGGATACCTCAGCTTTTGATGGAGAGACGAAGCTACAACACTTGCCCCATGGATCCAAGGGCGTCCCAGCAAGCAGGAATAGGCAGGACGAATGTTCATTACGTAACAGGTAGTGTTGAAGACTTGAGGTCCTATTTTAATAGGGAGAACCATTTCACCATGGACAGCACTCTTCGCACCATCGTAAGCACGCACCACAACGTCACTAGGTTTTAGTTCAATGCTTTTACAGTCAAGCTTATCGAGCACAACTTTCGGTAGCACATTCAAAGAAGAGCCATTGTCGATCAACACATGAGACAAGGTGATCCCCTTACACTCAATGGAGATATGCAGAGCTTTATTGTGATTCTTTCCTGCTGGTGTCAGGTCAACATCAGAAAAGCCTATGCCATTATCAACAGCCAAGTTAGCAACATAATTTTCTAACTGATCGACAAATGTCTCCTGAGGTACATGAGCGGTCTTCAAGAATTTTATCAACGCATTGGCATGAGATTCAGAAGATAACAACAAGGATAACATCGAAATTTTAGACGGAGTATGCCCCAGCTATTCTACCAATCAAAATCACTCTTACGGATGATTTTCAGCATTTCTTCCATTTCCTGCTTGGCAACATCTTCGGTAGTAACTTCGACTGGTGTCTTTGACTAAGAAGGATTGATTACTAGTCCCTTTCCTCTAGTTTCAGGGGCGGGAGGTGAGATTTATGGAGAGAAGATCCTTCCACTTCGAGTAATTTTACTAGTCCTAACAATGTCAACGTCATTAGGATTAGTAGAATTATCATCTTGCTTTATGCCGTGGATGTAAACATCACCTCCAAAATTCCACGGAATGGCTTTGCTTGAGGAATACGGTACTGGGCCAGGTGCAGTAATAATTAGGGGAGCTACCTTGGGCTCAGCAGTAATCTTCACAGGCACTCTAGTAGCGGTAATCTTCACTGGAACTTTGGACCTAGCAATCACAGATATTTCTTCAATAGGGTTTTCCACCTTATGAATCTTTTCAAAGAGAATTGTACGATCATCCATCAGGCGTTGAATACCATTCCTCAACTTCAAGCAATCATTGGGTCGGAGTATACAGAGATCGCAATTTTCAGCACAACCTGGAAATAAACCAGCTTGCAATAAATTCTTCTTGATGATCAGGAGAGGAGATGCTAAGTTAGCTACATTAGTAATGTGAGAATTGTCATCCACAACATTAACAGTCTTGTCATGATTAGGCATAGGAGCAGTGATGACATTAAGAGTCTCCGGAGGATCAAATTCAATTTCTCCAGCGTCGATCATATCCTGAATCTTATTCTTCAACAACCAATAATCGTTTGTATCATGCCCGGGGCTATCGAAGTGATATGCACACCTGGCATTGGGATTATAACAAGGAGAAGTAGTGTTGGGATTTGCAGGAGGATCTCTGAGGGTAATTAAATTTGCTTTTAGCATACCCTGCAGTGCTTGTGCTAAAGTCATATTGATCTTGGTAAACTGCCTTCTTGGCCTGTCTTGTCTGTGTTGGAAGTTTTGAGATGGTGGTGCTGCAATCGTAACTGCTCCAACAGTATGGTCATGATTTTTCTTGTTATGACCCCTTTGACCGTACACAGCATTTGATTCATTCTTCCCCTGATAGGACTTTTTGGTGCTTGCAGAGGTAGCCGCCTATATCTTTCCACTTCGAATGCCGCTTTCAACACGTTCACCCGTCAATATAAGTTCAGTGAAACCCGATGAGGAACTTCCCAATAGATGGCTGTAGAATGGGCCAGTCAGTGTACCCATGAACATGTCCACTACTTCTCGATCAGTCATAGGGGGTTTGACTCTGCCAGCCAAGTCTCTCAATTTTTGAGCATATTCTTTGAAGCTTTCTTTAAAGCCCATAGTCATATTCTGCAGCTGTAGCCGAGTAGGCGCTAATTCAGAATTATACTGGTAGTGCTTGTAGAAAGTTGTCGCTAAATCAGTCCAGGTGCGGATGTTAGAGCTCTCGAGCTGATAATACCACTCTAACTTTGTGCCAGACAGACTCTCTTGGAAGAAATGGATCCATAGCTTCCTATCAGTGGTATACGGCTGGATCTTTCTCACATAAGCTCTCAAATGCATCTGAGGACAAGACGCACCATCATACTTGGTGAAAGCGGGGACCTTAAATTTGCGGGGAATGAACACATCAGAGACCAGACCTAAGCTTTCGAAATCCAGACTGGGCGCCTTCTGACCCTCCATAGCTAGCATATGTTCTTCCAGCAACTTATACTTATCATCTTTCAGAGAGTACTGTTCATTTTCATAATTTTCATAGTCGTCCTCAATGTTGAAGGGATCAGCATTCTCATCTTCCGAATCATTTTCTGTCTCATCTTCTTTATCCTTCGGAATTCCAATCTTGACTCCTGGAGCCTGTCCGTTAAGCCTTCTTCCCGGGTTAATGTAACTCACAAATTTCTTGTCTTTCTTCTTCTCAAGCAATATAGTTTTCAGTTCCTCCTGCCCCTTGGATAAGTTCAAGATCATCTCCTGGAATTGAGCATTCTGAGCCTAGAGATCCTTGACAGTTTGTTCGAGGGCCATTTTTCTGTTTGAGAGGAAGACCGTGAGAACATTGATCCTTTAGAGTACCTGTTATGCAATGTTATGTTATGCTATGCAATGTATGAAATGTTTTCAAGGACTTTTGGAATTTAACTTTGCGTAAACCACCAAAAAGGGGAACTTTTATTAATAATTTCTTTAATCAATGTTCATTACAATAAAAAATGAAAGCTCAAGTCTCCCAGGGACGGCTTCTTTTTGGGCGGAGATATGCATTGAGACTTCGTTCCTCATTAAGCTGGCTGGTGAGCTCTAATACTTTCTTCCTTTCAGCACAGAACTGAGCTTCAAAAGTATCCCTTTCCTCTCTCAACTGGATCCAAGATTTCTTCAATTCTTCAACATTGGTAGGCATATCTGGATAAGGAATGATCTGAGGGGTACCTCCTTCAACTTTTGGTTCAACAATCAGAGGTCCGATTGCAAGATATGGCATGATAAGCTCGCGAGCTCTGGCGCGTACCCATCTGAGATAAGGTTCCATAGGAATAGAGTTTTTCTGTCCTAAAGTACTTCTTTTCACCATGCCCCAAGCTCGTACAAACCTTTGACGGAGACCTTGAGAATCGTTGTCATAGTCAAACACAGTGCCTTGGATAATTATTTCATGTGGACCATCTCTTCGAGCATAACCAAACTGACGTAGGGCTAAAGCAGGATTATAAGTAATACCTCCTCTTATCCCTAGGAGTGGTACATTAGAGAATTCTCCACAACGGTCAATGATGATAACATTTTCTTTGGGTTGGGGACACCAATGGATGTCTGAATGGGAGAGCGACATTATCCTTTGAGACCATTTCAAATTTTGCTCATTCTTCAAGACTGATTGAGGAAGGTGCGAAATAAACCACCTAGATAATAAAGGTACGCAACACATGAGAGTCCCTTGCCTTTTCATAGTTGTAAGACCCCAATTTTGGCCCTAAGATCCCTCATGGCCCATACCATATCATATCATGGCCTCAAGGATCATTGCATGCCCTAGCTTCCCTCCTAGTGGGTGGTTTATCTTGTGAGTGTGGTTCTTGATCACCAAGCATGTTTTTGCATTTGTATATCATTGCTTTTCATATTGTTTGCCAACCAAAAGTACAAAAATATTGTCATCTAACCTTGTTGCTTGCAGATGAAGCCAACTAGGTCAAATTAGTCAAATCATTCATTGAGCAATATATGGTGGCCATTCTTGAAGAATTTGGGCACCATGATCATTCATCAAGAGTTCATATGAGTTGTGACATCATTTGGAATCAAGATCTCAAGGGATTAGGGTTTGGAATTCATCAGAACATGGTTCAGTCAAGCAAAACCCTAGTAAAGTCAACTGAAGTCAACCTTGGTCAACTGTGCATTTAATCAGTGATTTGATGGTGGGAATTGGTTTGAGAGGTCTCATTAATGTCCATATAAGCCTCATATAACATGTCAAACATCCACAATGAAGAATTTGAAGTCAGACGAGAAATTTCCAAAAATAGAAAGTTGACCTGTAATTGGAATTTGCCAAAAATAGAAACTTCTTCTCCTCAAAATTACATCATCATACAAGCTTCAAATGAATTTTGGCCCAACATGAAAGTTGAAGATCTTGTTCTCCCATTTCCAAAAAGTCCAAGAACACTTAATTCCCATGTATGGTTGGCAAGTTATGATCAAATCATTCTAAAAAATTTTTGAACTTCAAAGTGGCATATCTTCCAAACCATTTGGCCAAATTGGGTGGGGTTTTTTGCTACAAGTCCTATTTGATGTGCTCTATCCAAATTTGTCATCACAATTCATCAAAAACTTACCAATCAAAATGGCATTTTTAAAGTGGTTTGAATTAATTAAGTGAGGTGAAAAAGTTGACTTTCAAAATAACCATTTCCATTGTTTTCTACCAATTGAACTTGACTAAAAATGACATTTTGGACATGTTTAAGGCCCATTTTCGCAGCTGTAGTGCCATGCCCTTATCACATGAGTGGATTTTCACAAATTAACCAAAAACATGTCATTTTGAGCTAATCTTCATTACCACTCAAATTAACCAAACTTAGCTCCATTAATCACAGTATATATGTCATTTTTTTGCTGAACAAACCCTAGCGGCCACAAACACACAAAACAGATCAAAAGAACTCATTTTGCTCTCAAAACCTTTTTTCTTCATTTTGAATTTTCTGCTGAAAACTTCAAGGGACTCGAGCCTTGGTTGTTTGTTCCACCATTTCACCAACATTTGGAAGCCATTGCAACCACCACTTCATAACTGTAAGCAAAGAAAAGCACACTGTTACATCAAAGCATTTCCATGGCAGGTCCAATTTCAAGCTGAATCGTGCTAGCTGGACTTCAAATTCTCCTTCCATTCATCAACACCAACATTAGTGTGCATCTGTTTCAGCTGTTTGAGGCCAAAGAACCACTGAATCATCACTACCTTCTAAATCAAGTAAGTTTTCGATTCTCACCATTTGCAAAATCATGTTGTGCTTTGTATAGATCTTGCAATGCTGGTTACAATGAGCTTTAAATCAATGAAAATGGTCGAGTATTTTGGAAGTTATGTTGAATTGAAATCTGATGCTTAAATGTGTTTTTGCTCGATGCTTCCTTGTTAGTTCAAATTGGTGTTTATGGATGTTGTATTATTGATGTGCATTGCTTGCTGATTCGAATGGTATACTCATTGCAAAAATCTGGGACATTTGTTCTTCATGCTCATGAACACGTTACTGTAGCATACAAACCCTAATTTTTTGAAATCCCAGAATTCATTTGATCTGATGGATCGTGTTTGTTCATTTGGATTTTTGTTTTTGCATGAAGTCACTATTCCATTGCCATGTGACCAACCCGCGCTTGCCACCTCCTTAAGTGAAACGCAGCGTTTCACTTAAGGGGTCCAATATTTACCAATTTGCCACCGGTCCCTTATTTAATTCACTAAATCATTTTATTTCTTCATTTTTATTTCATTTTGTGACACCAACTTACAAAAGTCATAAGTCAATCAATTTTCATCGAAAATTCATGGGATTTTTTGCAAAATGCTCTGCATGATCTCTAGTTTTTTATCATGATTTTTCCAGATTTTTTGCATGTGTGAATTTTGAATGGTGCTAGGGTTTGTCATATGTGTCCATTTTATGTATGTCTTGCCAAATCAATTGTGAAATGATGATACCTTATCCAATGACTCCCAAATATTTTGTGCTTAAACTAGACACATTCATGGTGATTTTGGTGTAGAGTTTGTGAATTTATCATTGCTGGTTTGTGAGTTTTGATTTTTTGAATAGGGGTGTGACAATTTGTGTCACACCATTGATGTCCAACTTCATGATTTTAATTACCTTGCCTAATGAACTCAAATTGGTCTGATTTTTTGCATGAACATGCTTATAGATGTTGAGAATGTGTGTGAATTTTTCTGGAATTTTGGAATGCATTTTCTATTTGATTGATGATTTCTCCCCTGTTTGACCAAAATGTTGACTTTTGTGACACATGATGCCATATGATTTGTGAAATTCTCATACACTATTGGATGGACATGAAATTTGACATGTGATTTGTAGACATCTTAAGGTTTATCATGGTTTTGGTCACATTCATTTCTCATATGTTGTCACTGATTTATGATTTATTGAAGTTGGTGCATGTTTGGTTGACTTCCTTGAGCATATTTGAACTTGCCCTGCCTTTCTGATTTTCATTGACCAACTTACCTTTATCCAAATGAGCTGAAATTTGATATGCTTATCATGTTATGGATGATGTTTGATCATGAATTATTTGAGAATTTATTGAAATGTTTGAGATTGGTTTTGAGCTAAATCATTCTGTTGACTTCTTTGAGCTTCTATATGCCATGCCTTGACCTAATTTGCTTATGAAATGATGATGATGATTGATATGAACATGAAACCACTTGGGTTTGCTTCTTAATTGTTTGAACTTGATGTTGGATATCTTTCACTTGCTGTTTTGACTTTCTTATCTCTTTTTGACCCTAGGCTTGTCCTAGTGGTCATGTTGCTCATGTTTAAGTTTGTTGTTTCAGGTTAAGCAACAAATGTCCCAAAGAGATCATTACAAATTGAATGAGCTTGATTGATTATCATGACTAACTTGTTTGTTTTATAGGTTGCTTGGCTCACATGCTTTGAGCCTTGTGCATTGCACATTTAACTGATTATGTTGACTGTTGATCCTTATCTCATTTTGGTTTGACTTTAAGTTGTGTACTGATTCTGTTTGACTGGTTTCAGGTACCATTAGTTGCTTAGTTCTTTAAGAACTTGCTTTGCTTTGCTTTAATAGCAATTTGCATTGAGGTATAATTCCTTATCTTCATGTAGTTTGGAAGACTTGGCCTGTTACTTGGCCAGGAAACTGTCTGAAGTCCTCCTTAAGAGGCAATGCTTGTGTGTGTTTACATTTGTCCCAAGCAGGAAAAGTCCTTCAAATAAGGCAATTGGTAGAATCCAAGAGATATGCAACCTATCTCCTACTACTCTGTGAGTCACTCACCTTGCTCACACTACTTGTGTTAATGCATAGTGAGTAAAAACCCAAGATCTATAGAGTCTAATCTGTGGAGAGAGTTCCTACTTTCTGAACTCCCACACCTTCTGATATTCAAATGCTCTCCCTGGCCAGGGATAAGAGCAATGAGGCACACCCCTCATATCCTTTCATCTGCTTCACCTTAGCCCCTCAATGGCAAGGTTAAGAGCACCATTAACCCTATTCCAGTTGGTTTCAATGCCTGACCCTTTTGTGTGAGCCTGATTGTTTGGTTACAGTGTGTGCTGAATGACTTCATTAATTGATTGCTTATCTCATATACACATGTCTGCTTGCATGCTTTGTGCATTTATCATCATCGATTACTCATTAGTGCATGATCATATCATTTGTCTTTGTGACATATCTTTGTTGTTTGCCCATTGAGGACAATTGTAAGACCATTCATTGGCCATTGTTCCTATGATATGGAAGGGAGTATAAGACCATCTCATTGGCCACTCATTTTCTCTTTGCTTGGTGCCTTTGTTTGTTTTATGTGAGGATGCAATTGTAAGTCCCTGCAAGTTGGCATTTGCTTTCCTATGATCATATGTTGGATATTGGTATAAGCCCAGACAGATTGGCATCCGGTATCCAAGTTTCATTTTGTTTTAGGAGATTGGAATGAGTCCATCTATTGGCTTCCGACATCCTTGTTTCTTTGTTTAGGAGATTGGTGTAAATCCATCTATTGGTATCCGGTATCCGCTTTTGTTTGTGAGATTGGAGTAAGACCATTGAGTGGCATCCGGTATCATTTGTTTGCTTATTTTGTTATTGCTCATTGCCCATTCCAAAGGACACACTTGAATCATCTTTTATATGATCTCAAGAGGTGAACCCTCTAAGAAGTTTTACACTCCATCCTCATCCATGCATCCCCATTATGTCCTAAACCTTTTCACACATTGCTTTCAAAACTTGAGATAGATATTGTGCAAACATCTTCATGTTTTCAAATCAAAAACCTGGACCCCAAGTCCTTGACTTTTTCAAAACTCCATTTCATAATACTTCTTTTGAATCAATCTTAATCATACTTTGACCCTACTTTCATAATCACAATCAATTAACTTCACCCATTCAATTGTTTTGGCTTTGTCCATTCTTGCTAAGTTTTCATACATTAGCCATAGGTTTCAATTATCATCGTGGTTGATGTAAACCTCACCTTATCCTTAGTGAGTCGACTATAAGACTTCCGTACTGAAAACAGGGTTAACCCCTCTAGTACGTCGAAGCTATCCTCGCATGGTGGATGTTGGTCTTGGTCGAGTTTTCTCCCATTGATAATGAAAAGCCTCAGTGCTATTGTTTAAAATTGAATCCACTAACTTTTGGAAATCTTTTAGCCGAACTACGGCGTTTTGATCCTTACCTTTGATGGAAGGTACGTAGGCAACGGGTTCATCCGTTCGAACACAAAAACAATAAAAATTGTATATTCTTTTCTCATCATCCCAATCATGTTTGCACAATACTTATGTCAAAACAAATAACAATTTTATACAACAAGTGTGAAAAGGGCTCCCTAGGAGTACCTAGGACGTAGTGGGTGCCTAACACCTTCCCATTGCGTAATTTACCCCTTACCCAGACTCTCTGATCTTTTTATTAGTTTTCTACGTGTAAAACTTCTTAGGCTTTTGTTCGCTTTTTAGCCAGTCCTATTGCGGTGGCGACTCGAATTCATTGTATGCTTTGCTTATGGTTTAATCAATAAATCATATAGCGACGAATACACCGCTACAATAGTACGGGTGTGAAGGGAATGCAAAATGTCTCCAAGCAAGGTGGGCACAGGGTTATGAGTGAGAAATATCTTAACAACATTCATGTCTATGAATTGATCCGGATTAGGAAATAACACCAAACCATAGATTAGTAATGTTAGAACATCTTCGAAAGCGTGGACACTCATAGCTTTTAGGAATTCTCGGGCCTTATTTATCAGAAATTTGGCAAGTAAACCCTTAACTTCACTTCTTGTTACCCAATTAGTTTCAATGTCGGACTTTGTCATGTGTAAAGCCGCGACAACCTCTTCAGACCTCGGAATCTTTTCTAAACCACTGAAAGGTGTTTGATCAAGGATAGGTATCCCAAGCAATCTAGAAAATTCTTCTAATATGGGTACCAACTGATAATCTGGGAAGGTGAAACAATGATGTTTAGGATCGAAGAACTGGAATAGAACTCTCATCATATCTTCCTTGAAACTGGTGGTAACTAAATTGAGGAGATAACCATGTTTCTTGATGAACTGAGCATGATCGGGAAGTTCTGACACTAAATCCTTGAGTTGAGGAGAGGTCGCTACAAAATTCATCCGGATGGTCTTCCTGTTGGTGTAAGCCCTAGAGGCCAATACTTTTGGTACTTGTATCGAATTATTTATTAATAATTAAAAGGCATTTTCTTTATTATGGTTGATTAATAAAGTCCCTAGAATAGACAGTCCGTTTAATGTATTAAGTGTGACTTAATCATGAGAACACATTAAACATAAGGGCACTGTTCTTAAAGTATCCGTAGTCGAGCTTTAATGTGAAGTGGGATAACATTAAAGCATTAAGACTATTATGTCTGTAGACTGATGATCACATCTCATGGATCATGGATAAAGAGTTATCAAGTCTTAAACATAGGTATGAATATTAGGAGTAATATTTATACCGGATTAACCCGCTATGAGAATACTATATAGAAAGTTATGCAAAGTGTCATAAGTTATTCTCATGGTGATAATAGTGTATGCCACTCTTCGACCTGAAACCACTATGGATCCTAGATGTAGAGTCGAGTGCTTTATTGCTGATCCAACATTGTCCATAACTGGATAACCATAAAGACAGTTGATGGGTACTCCACGAAGCATGCTGAGGGACATGAGTGTCCTAGATGGAATTTGCCAATCCTGCGTAACAGGATAAATGTCTAGGGGCCCAATATTGAACTGGACAAGGGTGACACGGTCTATACCTTGTGTTCAATATAGACATAAGGGCAAAGGGGTAATTATACACATAATTATTATCACAGGAGGTTTTGCAAGATCACATGACATTTTCATGACTTGGGTAGCAGTGATGTGTTGCTAGATACCGCTCACTGTTTATTATGTTAAATGTGTGATTTAATATAATTGCCAACGTCACGAAAACCTATAGGGTCACACACAAAGGACGGATTGATGAGAGATAGAATAATTAAGGAACATCGTAAGGTACTGTAAGACCCCAATTTTGTCCCTAAGATCCCTCATGGCATTCATATCATATCATATCATTGCCTCAAGGATCATTGTGCACCTTGCCTCCTTCCTTGTTGGTGGGTTATCTTTTGAGGGTGGTTCTTGATCACCAAGCATGTTTAGCATTTGTATATCATTGCTTTTCATTTGTTTACTAACCAAAAGTACAAAAATATTGTCATCTAACCTTGTTACTTGCAAATGAAGCAACATTAGGTCAAGCCAGTCAAAGGCATTCATTGAGCCATAGATGGTGGCCATTCTGAAGAATTTGGGCACCATGATCATTCATCAAGAGTTCATATGAACCATGACATCATTTTGAATCAAGATCTCAAGTGGTAGAGGCTTGGATTTCATCTGATCACAGCTAGGTCAACTAAAACCCTAACAAAGTCAACATAAGTCAACTGTGCATTCAATCATGGTTTTGAAGGTGTGAGATGGTTAGAGAGGCCTCATTCATGTCCATACAAGCCTCATATAACATGTCAAACATCATCATTGGAGAATTTGAGGTCAGACAAAAAGTTTCCAAAAATAGTAAGTGACCTGTAATTTCAAACTGCCAAAAATGGAAAGGTCTTCTCCTCAAATTTACATGTCCAAGAAAGCTTCAAATGAAATTTTGCCCAACATGAAAGTTGAAGATCTTGCTCTCACCTTTCCAAAAAGTCCAAGAACATCCATTTCTCATGTGTGGTTGGCAAGTTATGATCAAATCATTGCCAAGAAATTTTGAACTTCAACAAGGCATAACTTTTGCATCAAAAGGCCAATTCATGTGGTTCCTTTTGGAGCATTTCTCTCTTGATCCCTACTATCATAATCATGCATCACATTTCACCAAATCTCATCACAAAAATAGTTCATTTTTCACTTGAATTAATTTGAATTTTTGGAGGGAAAATATCCATTTGAAAAATATGCGTTATTTTCACTTCAAACCAATTTCATATGCATCAAAACAGAATTTGCAATGCATTTCCAAGCCAAATTCGCACTGCTCATGCACCATGCACATGCATAAGGGTGAAATGCAATTTTGGCCAAAACACCTCTTTTTGCTAATTCACTTAATTAATTAATTAAACATGTTTAGAGGGTGATTAGTAGAGGGTATTTAAGCCAAATCCTAACAGAAATTCAGTAACCACACTTCACAAATTCAAATCTAGAATTTTTGCTCTCACTTTTCTCTCATTTTTTCTCTCAATTCTTGAATCAACTTGCATTGTTCTTGCTCTGTTCTTCATCAAGCATCATCACTGAGTAATATTCAAGCTAGATCCAGGTGAATCCGTGCATATTGAAGCTGTTTCAAGCAAGAGTTCATCAATGGTGAAATCTCAAATCCGTGGATTCAAAGCCAATTAAGCATCAAAGATCCTTCCATTCACTCATACAAGGTTGCTAGGATACGATTGGAGCATTGCCAGGACCTGGAACACTTGAAATTGAAAGCTGCTCTACAAGAGGTGTAAATTCGATCCTCTCTTTTCTTAAATTCATCATGTGATATTTGTAGAGCTTGTTTGTGTGGTGATTCTGAGCCAAAAATCATTTGATTCCATGCTATATTGAGAGAGTTTCGTGGATTTAAAGTTTCATGTCCAAAAGTTGATTTGCTCGATCCATGCTTATGATGTTGTTACTTGATGAAATGTATGTTGATTCGTGATGTATGATGTGTAAGCTACGTGATTATATGCTCAATTTGTGTTTCTGGTGATTTTGATTTTTTCTGGAAAAATGATGATGAAGATCATGAGGATCTTCATCGTGTTCATAGATTGCTGGAAATTTCCTGCGGATTTTACCACAACCTTCATCGCGATTGCTGTGACTTTTCCTGTGGATCCAGGAGTTTTTCTTGCGGATTCTGACTTTGCATGGTTGTGCATGCGCCTAGGGTTTGAGGCAAAAACGACCGTGTTTTGGTCGTTGGCGCGCTTTCCTTTCAAACTTCGCCCCCCTTCGATTCCTGGCTCAGCCATTTCCAAAATTGCCTTGTCTATTTTCTCTTGTATGCTTTCCATGTTCACATGCCTTGCTCATATGTTTTTTTATTTTTCTCATTCATCCAAAAAATCATAACTCCAAAAATACTTATCCAATTAACATGAGGTTTTTTGCACCATGATCTTCATGATGTCTATTATTTTTTGATGATTTTTCCAGAATTTGTGCTCGGTTGGATTTTTAATTTGCCTAGGGTTTGTTCATGCTTATACATTCATGCACCTTGCTTGCTATTTTGATTGTGAAATAATGATGATTGATCCAATGAACGTGAAAATTGACATGCATAAACTAGACTCATTCCTGGTCATTTTGGTATATGGTTTGCATTTTTCCCATACCTGATTGATGAGTTATGATGTGATTAATGGAGGTGTGACAATGTGTGTCACACCATTTCTTGTCCAACTTGTTGATTTTATTTACTATGTCATTCATCTGCCAAATGATCTGAATGTTTGCATGATGTTACTTCTGGATGTTAGGTTTGAGCATGATTTATTGTGGAATTTTTGGGTCCATTTCCAATTTGTTTGAGATTTTCTTTGCTGTTTGGTCATTTGTGAACTTTTGCTGAGTGTTGAACTTCCATGATTTATGAAATTCTTGTGCCTTATCATATGAGCTTGAAATTTTGTACATTGATTCTTAACATGTTGAAGTGTATCTTGGCTTTGATTTGGTTCATTTATCTTATGTCATTTCTGTTTTAGGATTGCCTTAAGTTGATGCACCATTTGTGGCCTTGTTTGAGCTTGTTTATGCTTACCTTGACTTGATGATTTTAATTGAAATGATTCCACTTATCCAAATGCCATGATTTTTGGTGTGTTGGTCCTTTGATGTGTTCTGTTTAGGCCTGATTTTTCTTGGAATTTATGGAGCCATTTTTGATTTGATTTAAGTTGGTTCATTCTGTTTGCCTCTATGAGGTTCCAATGTGCATGCTTTGCCCTAGTTGCTTTGTGAAATGGATTTGGTGCATAGTGTTGATATGGGACCACTTGGATGATGTTCTTATTTGATTAATCTTGATTCTTGTAAATTTTCATGTTCTGTTTTGGTCTATTTCTCCTTCTTTGACCCTAGGCCTTGTCCTAGTGGTTTGCTTCTCATGTTTGAGCTTGTTTTCAGGTTAAGAAGCATATGGCTTTAAGGAGATTAATTCACATAGCTTGAGTTGGTTTGCTTGATTGTTATGAACTAACATTGACTTGTTTTTTAGGATGCTTTAGCTCATTTTTGAGTTGAGCTTGTGCCTTGCACAATGTAGCTTTGATTGTTGATTGTGTATTGTCTGTTGACTGTTGGTTTATCTGTTTGACTTTTGTGACTTGTATACTGACTGAATTGGATTGATTTCAGGTACATTAGTTGCTTAAGTTCATTTTGAACTTGTTGTTGCTTGGTTGCTTAACCAATTAGGTATAATTTCTCTTCTTCATGTAGTCTGGAAGACCTGGCTTGTTACTTAGCCAGGCATCTGTCTGAAGTCCTCCTTAAGAGGCAATGTTTGTGATTGTTTATCTTTGTCCCCAAGCAGGAAAAGCCCTTTTGATAAGGCAATTGGTAGATAGAAGAGATGTGTAGTCCATCTCCTACTACTCTGTGTGTCATCCCTTTGCTCACATTACATGTTGAAGCATTGTGGATATTAACCCAAGATCTATAGAGTCATTAACTTGTGGAGAGAGTTCCAACTTTCTGAACTCCCACACCTTCTATCATTTCAAGCTCTCCCTGATCAGGGATAAGAGCATGAGGCACACCCCTCATATCCTTTCATCTGCTTCACCTTAACTCTCAATGTTAAGGTTAAGAGCACCATTCACCCCATTCCAGTTGACTTTAAAGTCTAACCCTTGCTTGAGCCTAATTGCTTGTATATAGTGTGTGCTATTTGACTTGATTGATTGATTCATCTGTACATGTTTGTTTGCATACCTTTGTGCATTTATCATCATTAATTGCTCATTATTGCATGATCATCACTTCATATTGTTGTGACATATCTGTGTTTGCCCATTGAGGAATCAACTGTAAGTCCATTCATTGGCCATTGTTCCTATGATTTGGAAGGGATTGAGTGTAAGACCATTTCATTGGCCACTCATGTCCTCTTAGCCTAGTGCTTTGTTTGTTTGTTGTATGTGAGGATTCAATTGTAAGTCCATGTTGTTGGCATTTGTTTTCCTATGATCATTCTGTGGAGATTGGAATAAGTCCAGATAGATTGGCATCTGATATCCATGTTTTGTTTTGTCTTGTGAGATTGGTATAAGTCCATTTATTGGCATCCGGTATCATTGTCTTATTTTAGGAGATTGGTGTAAATCCATTTATTGGTATCCGGTATCCACCTTTGTTTGTGAGATTGGTGCAAGTCCATTGATTGGCATCCGGTATCACCTTGCTATTATTTGCTTATTTACTTTGTTGCCCCATTCCAAAGGACACACTTGAATCATCTTCTATATGATTTCAAAAGGTGAACTTCTAGAAAGTTTTACAATCCTTCATCCACATCCTTTGCTTCAAAATTCCCTTTTCACATTGTTAATTCAAAAACTTTGACCTATTGTGCAAATATTTTCATGTCTCTTCAAATTAGAAACCTGGACCTTAAGTCCTTGCCTTTTCAAACTTCACTTTTTATAACACTTCCTTCTGAATTGAATTCTAATCATACTTTGACCATATTTTGTGAATACTCATAATCAATTAACTTCACCCATTCAATTGTGTTGTGGTTTTGTCCATTCTTGTTATGTTTTCATACATTAGCCATAGGTTTCAATTCTCATAGTGGTTGATGTAAATCTCACCACATCGTTAGTGAGTTGATTGTAAGTCTTCCATACTTATTATAGGGTTAACCCCTCACTAGTATGTTGAAGCTATCCTCGCATGGTGGATTGTTGGTCTTGGTTGAGTCTTCTCTCGTTGATAATGAAAAGCCTTAGTGCTCTTGTTTTAAAATGAACCCACTGATATTTTGGAAATCTTTTAGCCGAACTACGGCGTTTTGATCCTTTACCTTTTCATGGAAAGGTACGTAGGCAACGTGTTCATCCGTTCAAACACAAAAATAATAACTTGTACATTCTTTTGTCATCTTCCCAATCATGTTTGCACAATATGTCATAAGCAAATAAACATTTTTATACAACAAGTGTGAAAAGGGCTCCCTAGGAATACCTAGGACGTTTTGGGTGCCTAACACCTTCCCATTGCGTAATTTACCCCTTACCCAGATTCTCTGATCTTTTCATTAGTTTTCTATGTGTAAAACTTCTTAGGCTTTTGTTCGCTTTTTAGCCATTCCTTTTGGATAAATAAAAGTGTGGTGGCGACTCGATTCTTTGTATACTTTGCTTTTGATTTAGTCAATAAATCATAAAGTGACGAATACACCGCTACAGGTACGGTGCACTTAAGTGGAAACGAAATATGGTAAGGTACCAAATACTTAAGTGATTTTGGCATATTATGAGATATGGGCAAAATACACTTAAGTGGGCTTTTTGGCTTGAAGCCCACACAAGTGGTTCTATAAATAGAACCCCTTGGGTAGAAGCATTGCCACTCCACTCAGACTGAAATTCAAGTAGAGACTTGGAATTTTGTTTCCCTCTTTCTCTCGCTCAAAGCCTTCATTCATAAAAGCTAGCACTGCGATTGAAGGAATCCGTTCGTGTGGACTGAGTAGAGACGTTGTCATCGTTCAACGTTCGTGATCGCCCCGTGGATCTGTATCAAAGGTTTTGATCATTATCAGAGATCTGCACCAAAGGTTTGAATCGCCACAAGAGGTAACGATTCTATCACTGATCATGCCCATTCGTAAGGATCACTAAATGGAGAAATTTTAAATTCCGCTGCGCCTTGGATGGCGATTCTCCTACAGTGGTATCAGAGTCTGGTTACGAAACCATGAATCTGATATTTGTTTTTGTTCTGTAAAATATGATTAAAGACAGAATGAATCAAAGGTTAAATTGAGATCGATCAAGTTACATATATGTGATATATGTAACCCTGATGCAAAATACATTATATATGATATAGTGTTCTTGTTTCGTTCATTCAAACCCTCAATGATTGTTTTCCTTTGAGCGATCAATGGTCGTTTGCTTCTTGATCCGACATTAGTATGGTGAAGCAATGACGTGTTGATCAATCATACTGAATTAACAATCGAGATGTGTTTGACGGTCTGAAATTGGTGCATCAGGGTTAGTGACGGCACAAGGGTTGTGTTGTCAGAGAGTTATGCGATTGGGGTTTGAACGCACAAGAGTTGTGCTTCCTAAACACTTTTTGGAACAGTGTTAACCGGTTAACGTGTATGGTTAACCGGTTAACGGAATGCGAAATAATTTTTTTTTTTGAGTTTTTTAACAGTGTTAACCGGTTAACGCATTTGGTTAACCGGTTAACGCAAGGCGGAAAACAGTTTTCCAAGACATTTTCAAACAGTGTTAACCGGTTAACGCATATGGTTAACCGGTTAACGCAAGGCAGAAAACAATTTTTTTTCAGATTTCAAGCAGTGTTAACCGGTTAACGCATATGGTTAACCGGTTAACGCAAGGAAATTTTCACCCGTTCGGCTAACTCAGTGCTTTAAAAGTGTCAAGTGTTGATACGAAAAGCGACATCGATTTTAAATGAATTGTTCATTAAAATGTGATGATCGGTCATCGAAATTTAATTTGATTTTAATTAATTAAAGGAATTAATAATAATAATAATAAAGTGTTTATTATTGTCTTGTGGTGATCGGTTATGGCCTTAGTTTTCCTTTGTTCTGTTTTGGGTTTTTTTTAAAATATGACCTGCGTGTCGTGCCTCTCTCTTAATCTCCTAAATGTAACTTCTTTTCTCATCTCACTCCCTCGTATGTAAAACGAGTTTCTTTCATGTAATGTAATGATATGAAGAAAGCAAAGAAGTCAGTGCCAAAGGAGGACAACCTTGAAGATCTTGCTTGGAGAAGCTTAGATCGTTGTAGGTTAGCTTAGGTTCTCTCATTGGCTTGGGAGAACAATTGCGCTAGGGGCCATAACTGTTTCATTTTGTATGTTGATGCATGTGAATGTATGTTGATGCATGTGAGAGACGGTTTATATGATAAACAAGCCGGTGAGATCAGAAAAATTGCAATTCCCTCAAAATAAATATTAAGTTTTAAGCTTTCCAAGTTTTAACACTCATCAAGACTAGTATCGAATAATGTAGGTTTCGCTTACGCGAGGTGCATGTTCTATATTAGTAAGGTGCGATGGGATAATTGTAATATCCAACTGTTAAAACAATGGGTCAAACTTAACTAAACAAATTATAATAAGATTATATATATGTTTAGAAGCAAGAGTTGGGAATAATCCATATGATGGATTGGAATAAGGAGTTATTCACCCAATTGAAATTTTCAAGAGTTGTATGAGATACAATTGGAAGGAGTTCCTACCTAAATAACCTAGTTTTGTGTAATCCGCGTACGCGGACTTAGAACGAAGTGAAATATGGATCTCGACCCACTAGAAAATCTTCCAACGGGATTTTCCGAATCAAATGATGAGGGTCATTTGTTTTGAATAAAATAGTGGGAGCATGTTTAATTAAAGGCCTAATTAAATATGTAAATGATACTTATATTTTCATTAATCCTTGTGTAGATTACCATGACAACAAACACCTCTAACAACATATTGCGATCAAACCTTGACAAGGAAAAATTGTCTGGGACAAATTTTCTGGATTGGTACCGAGACATGAGGATTGTCCTCAAACATGATAAAGGGAAAGGCAAGGAAGTTGCCAAACCAAACCCACTAGTGCTGCTTTGAAGCCTAGTGGAAGCATAGAAAAGGAAGGCACCTGCTTCCATTGCGGTAAGACCGCACACTGGAAGAGGAACTGCCTATAGTACCTGGAAGATAGGAAGAATGGAGTAGAGACTCCAACTTCAGGTATTTTTGTTATTGAAATTTATTTATCTACTTCTGCATCATGGGTATTAGATACTGGATGCGGTTCTCACATTTGTACAAATGTGCATGGACTGAAATGGAGTAGAGATTTGGCAAAAGGTGAAGTCGACCTACGAGTTGGCAATGGAGCAAAGGTTGCTGCCTTAACCGTAGGAACTTATGAATTGACTTTACCTAGTGGTTTAATAATTCAGTTAGAGAACTGTTATTATGTACCAGCAATTAGCAGGAATATTATTTCCGTTTCTTGTTTGGACAAGTTCGGTTTTTCATTCATAATAAAGTACAATTGTTGTTCAATTTATTTAATTGATATATTCTATGCAACTGCACAAATGAACAATGGACTATATGTCATTGATCTTGAAATGCCTATTTATAACATTAATACTAAAAGGATGAAACCTAATGAGTTAAATCCAACTTACCTTTGGCATTGTCGATTAGGCCACATAAATGAGAAACGCATTTCCAAACTCCATAAAGATGGACTGTTGGACTCTTTTTTATTATGAATCATATGAGACATGCAAATCTTGTTTAATTGGAAAGATGACAAAGTCTCCATTCACAGGAAAAGGTGAAAGAGCTAATGATCTTTTGGCCCTCATACATACTGATGTATGTGGTCCACTGAACATATCAGCCAGAGGAGGTTTTCAGTACTTCATCACATTCACTGATGATTTCAGTAGATATGGTTATGTGTATTTAATGAAACACAAATCAGAGTCCTTTGAAAAGTTCAAAGAATTCAAGAATGAAGTACAAAACCAACTAGGTAAGAATATTAAAGCTCTTCGATCAGATCGAGGTGGTGAATATTTAAGCCTAGAGTTTGATGACCATCTGAAAGAGTGTGGGATCCTATCCCAACTTACTTCTCCTGGAACACCCCAATGGAATGGTGTGTCTGAGAGAAGAAATCGAACCCTATTGGACATGGTCCGATCCATGATGAGTCAAGCCGATCTTCCAAACTCCTTTTGGGGACATGCGCTGTTGACCGCAGCTTACACACTTACCCGTGTTCCATCCAAAAAGGTTGATAAGACACCATATGAGATATGGAGTGGTAAGAGACTGTCGCATCGCGCGAAAAACCGGCGGGAAAAGAAAGAACAACAGAGCCGCCACCGTGCGTTATTTATCCCAAAAGAGGGAAAGGAAACGCTCGAAGTAAACCTGGAAAGAACATGGTCTCGCGACCAAAGAGTATGGGTTCGGGAGTCGGTTATGCGAAGGGAAGGTATTAGCACCCCTACGCATCCGTCGTACTCGACGGGATCCACGCACAATAGGAAGGAAAATGGTTGCTAAAAACACTGCTCACACACACACACTGGCTGAAAGATACACAAGAAACTGACTGAAATTGACTCGGCAGGATATCGCATCCTGGGCCTACTTAGTCTATCAGGCATAGACATCAGAGTCGAAGTAGTTCGGACTGGGGAAACGACACATGCTCGCTAGGATATCGCATCCTATGCATACGTATCTTCTTGGACGAAGAAGAATCAGAGCATTCGTAGCTCGGCTGACACGCACACAAACAAACAAGCAGACACAGGCAAACGTGGAGCCCGACTGCCAATCTCTGGACTTATGTCAGCATCCGAACCAAAACGCACTCAGGAAGGCAAACATGGAGCCCAAATGCCAATCACTGGACTTACATTGACATCCGAACCTAAACAACACAACAGACCGGAACCCAAATGCCACTCGATGGACTTACATCGGCTTCCAAGCACACAACAACACAACAGGTTGATAGGGAGTCGGGGACTCAGCCTATAACTGTCAAGCACGCATTCAAACAAACAGACAACAAATTGCTAAGGAATCAGGCACTCGAGCCTAGCAACTGTCAGACAACACACACAAAAGAAAGAAAGGGCGCCCGGAGAGATCAGCTCAATCTCCTGCCTACATACTTCATCTGGTATGAAGATCAGGGCGATGTAGTTCCCCTACGCAGGGATAAAGGACTAGCCTAACCAGATAACAGAGGGAGACACAACTCTAGGGAGACTACGACTCGAGCCTAGATGTTGTCATGCAAAATCAACCCTAAGTTAAGGTTTCTAGCTAAATGGCACAAGGGCCAACCTATCTTGAGTATGGCTCACACAGGAAGCAAGCCACACACACTTAACTTGCACAGGAAGCAAGCCAAGCAAAACCTAACTTGCACAGGAAGCAAGTCTAAACTAATCCTAACTTGCACAGGAAGCAAGTCAAACTATCCTAACTTGCACAGGAAGCAAGTCAAACTATCCTAACTTGCACAGGAAGCAAGTCAAACAATCCTACAAGCACAGATAGCACACGCTATACACAAACAAGTGGCTCAAACACGGGTTAGGTTTTAGTCAAGGGGTCATATCAACCTCAACAAACAAACCTCTGGAATGGGGTGAGTGTTGCTCTTAACCTTGCCATTGAGGGGCTAAGGTGAAGCAGATGAAAGGATGAAGTGAGGATGAGACCTCACAGCTCTTATCCCTGGCCCTGGAGAGCTCAAGACAAGAATGTGTGGGTTCAGAAAGTGGGAACCCTTCTACACATTAAAACTGACTCAACTGTACAATTGTACAAGATCTTGGGTTTGTATCTGCAATGCATCAACACAGTGGTGTGAGCAAAGCAGATGACACACTGAATAGTGGGGGATAGATTGCATATCCCTACCTTCCACCAATTGCCTCTTCACTTAGGAGGACTTTGACTCTATGCAAGGACAAAAGTAAACAATCACAAACATTGCCTCTTAAGGAGGACTTCAGACAGTTGCCTGGCCAAGTAACAGGCCAGGTCTTCCAGACTACATGGAGTAAAAGAGGCATACCTCAATGCAAATTGCTTATACAAGCAAAGCAAAGTAAAAAGTTCACAAAGAACTAAGCAACTAAAGCACCTGAAACAGTCAAGCAAAGGTTAGTATGCAACTTCAAACAAAACAAACAGAAACAGACAACAACAGTCCATTAAAGGCACATGGATATGCAAGGCACAAGGCTTTAGGGCATGTGAGCCAAGCCACCTACAAAACAAAGAGGTTAGACAACAATATTCAAGCAAGCTCAGTCAAAAGAATTGGTCTCAATGGCCATTTGATGGTCAACCTGAAATCACAGACTCAAAGGTGAGTAACAGGACCACTAGGGCAAGCCTACGGTCAAAAGTGAATGAGAAAGTCCAAACAGCAAGGGGTAAGTATCCAAAATCATGTTCAAACAATTAGGAAACAAAACCAATTGGATTCACACTCATATCAATCATCATCATCATTTCATGAACCATTTAGGTCAAAACATGGCAAACAGAAGCTCATAGAAGTCAACAGCAAGACTTGCATAAAAAGCAATCTAAACATTTTCCAAAAATCATCAAATAAATCATGATCAAACCTAACACATAGCATGGTAAGCATGTCAAATTTCATCCCATTTGGACAAGTGGAAGGCAGTCAATGAAAATCAAAAAGTCAAAGCCAATTCAAGCATGCACAAAGAAGGTCAACAAGCATGGGTCAACTTCAAAAAATCATATCAAATTGAAAACAGATGAGAAATGAATGATATTAACACCAATGCCAAGCTTGAGATGTCTAGTTATCACATATCAAATTTCATGTCCATCTAATAAAGTATGAGAATTTCACAAATGAAATGGGAACATGTGTCACACAAAGTCAACTATTGACTAGGCAGAGAAGAAAAATCTCAAACAAATGGAAAATAGTTCAATTAAATCCAAGAAAAATTCTCATGTAAACTAGACATACAAGAGTAGGCTCATGCAAAAAATCAAGTCATTTGGAGGTTAAGAAGCATGGCAATGAAAATCATGAAGTTGGACATCAATGGTGTGACACAAATTGTCACACCCTAATTCAGAAAATCATATCTCACAAACCACAAATGGTAAATTCACAAACTTTATACCAAAATCACCATGAATGTGTCTAGTTTAAGCACAAAACATTTGGGAGCCATTGGATACATTCTCATCATTTCACAATTGATTTGGCAAGGTGTACAAAATTTGGTCACATGTCACAAACCCTAAAGCCATTTAAAAACCACTCATCCAAAAATTCTGGAAAAATTATGATAAAAAAGTAGAGATCATGATGAACACAACACAAAAAATCCCATTCAATTTGGATCAAAAATGAGCAAGTTATGAATTTTGGAAGATTGGTAATCAAAGTGAAGAAATTAATTGAATTAATGTGGAGAAAATGGCATTTTGGTAATATTCTGACTCACTTATCTAAACACTGCCGTTTTGGCCCTGAAAATAAAATGTTTTCATTGGTCAGTGGGGAATGGCACAGTACACGTGAGGAAAGAAGAAAAAACTGGAAAATGGCTTTGGGGTTTACTGTAGCAGCAACATCTTCTCAAATTCGACCCAACCAATTTAACCAGAAACAGAAATTGAGTATACCAATCTCATCAGCATGCAACATACATTAATAATCCAAGCATTGTTTTCCTTAAAACACAATAACCATCATGAATCGAAGACAAAATACATTCATACATCAGTTTTCAAAACAAGAAATCTCCCAGCATACTCAACCATTTTATGTGATTCAAATTTCAAAATGATTAGCATGGTGTGATCTAACTAAAGCATGCAATAGTTTCAGGAATGGTGGAACTCGAAAAACTCACCAAATTAACAGGGCAATGGTGATACAGTTGTCATTTGATGATTTGGGGCTCAAAACAGGTGTGCCTCAAGCTTCTAGGAGATGGATGATTGGATACTTTTAGTTCAATGATGTTTGGAGCAGTACAAATCGAAGTCTGCCATTAGTGAAGGTTGTTGTAACAGCAGCTTTTCTGGTGCTTACAGTTGATGTTTGGAGTCTTAAAACAGTTCACAATGTTGCTTGAATGAAGAAACAATCATGGCCGGGCTCGATTCCTTTAAAGTTTCTTGACTGGTTTTTTTTTTAGCTGAAGTGTAAAAGATGACCTTTTTAGAATGAGTGAATTCTGCAGTGTTATGGTTGCTACTGCTGTTTCTTTTGACAGAGAATGATTGTTCAAAAGTGCTGTTTGGTGTTGTTAGTGATAGGGCAAGGCTTGGTCAAGTTGGGAGTTTTTTCATGGCAGGGTTTTGAGATGCAAAACAAGGTTGAGGTTGGAAACTGAGTGAAGGTGTTTGTGGCCTGCTCCTGCTTGTTGGTTCACAATGCTGAGTGGAATGTGCAAGGCAAGGCAGGTTAGATCATGCTGCTTAGTTTGTTGGGTTTTTGACAGCACAATAGCCAAGTGAGCAAGGGCTTTGGTTGGAAAAAAATAAGTGAAGGTTTGCTTGTGGCCTGCTACTTGTGGCAGGGTTTTTTGGTCCTCTTGAAGCTATGTGTTTGGACAGCAAAATGGCCTTGGCCAACAAGTGAAGTGTGTGTAAATAGATTGTATGAAGTTGGTTAAGTTTTGTTGGTTTTTTTTTGAAGATGCAAAGCAGAATGGCCAAGGGTAGTTTGTTGTATTTGTAAGGTTTTGAAGATGCAGTGCCAAAAGCCAGGTCAAGTTTGAGAGTGTATGCTGCTAGCTGTTGGTTGATGTTGGTAAGGTTTTTTGGAAGAAAGGCCAAGGGTGTGTGGTTCATGGCTGTTTTTTGTGACAGTACCAGCCATGCTCTTTCTTGTGTTGCAATCTCTTGTTGTGGCTGCAATTGGATGGTGGAGCTGTTGGTTTTGTGGTTTTGTGTTTTACAGGTTTTGAAAAGAATCCCAAGTGAGGTCTGTTGGGCTTTTGGTTTTTGCTCCTTTTTGTTATGACAGCCAATGGTAAATGCAAGCAAGCAAGGATGATGTTGGAGAAAATGAGTGAGAAGTGTTTTGTTTGTGGTCTTGTGGCTGCTGTAGCAGGGTTTTGATTTTTAGCAATTGCCAAGGTTTCGTTTCTTCTTCTGCTGCAGGGTGTTGTTTTGGTTAGGTTGGACAAGTTTTGTAATGATGGACAAGGCTGCTGTTTAGAAGTTCTTCTGGTTTTTTCTGTTTTTTGACAGCCCTTGTGAAATGCAAGTAAGATGATCTTGAGAGAGAGTCAATGTCGTTTGTGGTAGGGTTGGCTTGAGTTATTTGGAAAAATATGACAGACAAATGAAAAAATGCATAAGATCTGTTTTTTCAGCCAAAGTGAGGGAATCAGTTCTGTCCTCTTTTTTTTTAGGCTGTGTTAGGTTGGCTTTTGTGCCTGCTATTAGGATTGGTTCTTACAGCAAATCAGGATCAAAGTCTGCTGTCTTGTGGCAGAGGCATGGCTCATGGATGTGGCTGGATGTTTTTGACAGCTATTTTCAAAATGGCCAAAGATTATGCTCCACAGAATGGAGTTTTTTCTCTTGTGTTATGCAGCCAAAATCCTCCAAATGACAGAAAAATCTCCATTAAATCTGCTATGTCATATGGTACAAGTATGGTTCATGGACTTGGTTGTTGAAAACAATGTCCTTTTTGCCAATGTTCAAATAAGCTAGTATGGCCATATGTACTATTGGAGTATGGCTGCACAATGAGGCTCACCATGACAGAAAAAATGATCAAGAATGCTGCATAATGATGCTGGTACAAGGCATGGTTGTGGAAAGCAAGGACAAGCATGGTGCATTTGTACCTTTCTTATAATTCAAGCAACCAAGTATAGATTCACATGTGCTGCATAATTTGACTTTGCAAACACACTTAAAATGATATTTATGAGCTGTCCCAATTGGCCAAATGCTGAAAAAATGTTTGAGTACACAAGTCAACTCTTGGTCAAACTTACATTTAAATGAAAAAGGTCAAAATATGCCATTTTGATTGGTGAAGCTTTGGCTCATGAAATTTATATTTTTGGAAAGAGGGGATCAAATGTGACTTGTAGGAAAAAACCCCACCAAAATTGGTCAAACGGTTTGAGAGATATGGCCTTCTGAAGTTCAAGATTTTCTGAAATCGATTCGATCATAACTTGCCAACCACACATGGGAATTGAGAGTTCTAGGACTTTTTGGAAATGGGAGAACAAGATCTTCAACTTTCATGTTGGGCAAAAATTCATTTGAGGCTTGTATCACAATGTAAGTTTGAGGATCAAGACTTTCCATTTATGGCAGGTTTCAGTTACAGGCCCAGTTTCCATTTTGGGAAATTCATGATCTGGCTTCGAATTCTTCCATGATGGTGTTTGGCATGATATATGATGACTATTTGGACATGAATGAACTCTCACAAACCAATTCCAATCATCAAATTACTGATTAAATGGACAGTTGACCAACAGTTGACTTTTAGGGTTTCTGCCTGATTGTGCATTGACTGATGACTTCCAAACCCTAATTCCTGGAGGACTTGACTTCAAATGATGTCTCAAGTTGTATGAACTCTTGATTATTGACCATGGTGCCCAAATTCCACAAGAATGACCACCATCCACTGCTTTGACTGACAGTTGACCTTTTTTAGGGTTTTTGACTGTCTAGGCATGAACTGCTGACCTCTGAGCCCTCAATCCTTGACCAAAATACTTCAAATAGACCTCCAAGCCATGTGAACTTGTTGGACAATCCCCAAGGCCTTGGTTCAATGAGGAGTTCCTTTGCTTGCTTGGTTGACTGATCAGGAGATTAGTTTGACCTAATTCTTGATTGCTTGCTCTTGAGGCAACTGGGGGACAATGCAAATGTTATGCAAATGGACCATGATATGTTATGATTTAATATGAAATTGTATGCATAATGATAGGTGCAAATTTGAGGTGCTACAGAGACCACATATGTCTTACATGAAGATTTGGGGTTGCGAAGTTTATGTGAAACGACAAATTTCAACTAAGCTTGAGCCCAAATCTGACCAATGCTTATTTGTGGGGTATCCTAAAGAAACAAGAGGATATTACTTCTACAATCCTTCTGAGGGCAAAGTGTTTGTCGCTCGAACATGAGTTTTCCTAGAAAGGGATTTTATTTCCAAAGGAATCAGTGGGAGGAAAGTAGAACTTGAAGAAATTCAAGAATCACAAAGTATCGATACACCTACGGAGGAATTAGAGCAGGAAACACAAGTAGTTGTGTAAGAGCAACCTGCTCAAGTAGAACAAGACCAGCGTAGGTCAGGCAGGATACGTCACCCACCTGAGATATATGGATATCTGATCTAGGTGATGTATTACTCATGGATCAAGATGAGCCTGTGACCTACTTATGGAATCTTCGTTTTGATGAAACAGTTAAACTGTATGGATTCATCAAGAACGAAGATGAGCCTTGTGTCTACAAGAAGGTTAGTGGGAGCATGATCGTATTCCTGGTATTATATGTAGGTGACATATTACTCATTGGAATCGATATCCCTACCCTGCAACAAGTAAAGTCTTGGTTGGGGAAATGCTTTTCTATGAAGGACCTAGGTGAAGCAGCCTATATATTAGGAATCAGAATCTATAGAGATAGATCACAAAACTGCTTGGCCTAAGTCAGAGTACATACATAGACAAAGTGCTGAGACGCTTTAATATGAATGATTCCAATCTGGTTATGTGTTTTGCTTAAATGGTGGCACTGTGAGCTTGAAAAGTTCAACGCAAGATGCAGTTGCTGATTCTACAACTGAGGCCGAGTATATTGCTGCCTTAAGTGTAGCAAAGGAAGTTGTTTGGATCAATAAACTTGGCATAGTCCCTAGCATTGTGGATCCCATTGATCTCTATTATGATAACAATGGTGTTATCGCACAAGCTAAGGAACCTAGATCTCACCAACGATCCAAACACATACTTAGGCGTTGTGCGAAAATATGTAAAGTACCTACACTTGACAATATAGTTGACCCACTGACAAAGCCTCTTGCGCAGCAGAAGCATGATGGCCATACTGGATCAATGGGCATACGAGGTATGTCTGATTGGCTCTAGTACTAGTGGGAGATTGTTGGTGTAAGCCCTAGAGGCCAATACTTTTGGTACTTGTATCGAATTATTTATTAATAATTAAAAGGCATTTTCTTTATTATGGTTGATTAATAAAGTCCCTAGAATAGACAGTCCGTTTAATGTATTAAATGTGACTTAATCATGAGAACACATTAAACATAAGGGCACTGTTCTTAAAGTATCCGTAGTCGAGCTTTAATGTGAAGTGGGATAACATTAAAGCATTAAGACTATTATGTTTGTAGACTGATGATCACATCTCATGGATCATGGATAAAGAGTTATCAAGTCTTAAACATAGGTATGAATATTAGGAGTAATATTTATACCGGATTGACCCGCTATGAGAATACTATATAGAAAGTTATGCAAAGTGTCATAAGTTATTCTCATGGTGATAGTAGTGTATATCACTCTTCGACCTGAAACCACTATGGATCCTAGATGTAGAGTCGAGTGCTTTATTGCTGATCCAACATTGTCCGTAACTGGATAACCATAAAGACAGTTGATGGGTACTCCACGAAGCATGCTGAGGGACATGAGTGTCCTAGATGGAATTTGCCAATCCTGCGTAACAGGATAAATGTCTATGGGCCCAATATTGAACTGGACAAGGGTGACACGGTCTATACCTTGTGTTCAATATAGACAAAAGGGCAAAGGGGTAATTATACACATAATTATTATCACAGGAGGTTTTGTCAGATCACATGACATTTTCGTGACTTGGGTAGCAGTGATGTGTTGCTAGATACCGCTCACTGTTTATTATGTTAAATGCGTGATTTAATATAATTGCCAACGTCGCGAAAACCTATAGGGTCACACACAAAGGACGGATTGATGAGAGATAGAATAATTAAGGAACATCGTAAGGTACGGTGCACTTAAGTGGAAACGAAATATGGTAAGGTACCAAATACTTAAGTGATTTTGGCATATTATGAGATATGGGCAAAATACACTTAAGTGGGATTTTTGGCTTGAAGCCCACACAAGTGGTTCTATAAATAGAACCCCTTGGGTTGAAGCATTGCCACTCCACTCAGAATGAAATTCAAGTAGAGACTTGGAATTTTGTTTCCCTCTTTCTCTCACTCAAAGCCTTCATTCATAACAGCTAGCACTGCGATTGAAGGAATCCGTTCGTGTGGACTGAGTAGAGACGTTGTCATCGTTCAACGTTCGTGATCGCCCCGTGGATCTGTATGAAAGGTTTTGATCATTATCAGAGATCTGCACCAAAGGTTTGAATCGCCACAAGAGGTAACGATTCTATCACTAATCATGCCCATTCGTAAGGATCACTAAATGGAGAAATTTTAAATTCCGCTGCGCCTTGGATGACGATTCTCCTACACTTCCTGGAAGCCATAGCCATACAAAACAGAGCAAAGTTAAATCCGTAAGTCCTCGAAATGGTTAGTACAATGCCATGATGTCATGATGTTATGATGTTATGATGTCAAGTAAGTAACAAGCACAAACAAGTCACACCACAATCATTCCTAGGTTTTAAGGCTTGCATGAGTTCCATAGGTAAGTACCCTCCCCACTGAAGTTTGGTTGGTTCAACCTGTCCTAGAATAGTAACCGGGTTCTAGAAGGATCTCAAATCATTGACCTTTCCTTAAGTCCACTTCAGTGCAACACCAAGCGGTTGACCAAAATTTCCCTAAAGTCCAATCTCAAAGAGTGTAGTATCGAGTATCAACCAACCCCAGTCGGAACCGAAGTCAATTATCTCACTACTTTCTAATGGCTAGGATGAGTCAATTAGGGTTCTAAAGATCTGGTTAATGTTTTGATGACACCACGCAGACGCCAAATTTTTCCTCAAGTAAACATGAGGAACATCAGGACATCCAAAGTGTCACATTAACAATAGCCATCATTTTAACCATTCCAGTATACGTCGGACAGTCGCGATGATCTCTTGCTACTTACCTAAGGTACACTAGATCCGGGTGTAGGATCTTTCACTCAAGCATAGAATACCCAAATAATCCCTTAAAAGTAAATCAGACAAAGAAACAATTCAAAAACATAAGTGATGTTATCTTTAAGGTAACCTCTCTTTTTAAGATTCCCCAGCAGAGTCGCCAGTTCTGTGATACGGTGAACTGACTTTGTGTTTTTGGTTTGAAAAGCTATGTTGCGGATAGCAAGAGTCGCCACCGACTTTTCTTTTATCCAATAAGGAAATACGGAAAAGAACAGGAAAAACCTTGATTAGATTTTGAGTTCGGGAGGTACATTATACAAAGGGAAGGTGTTAGCACCCTTTGTATCCATGGTTATCCATGGGCTCTTAATTGCTTAAATCACTTATGTTTTCCTTGTTTGAGAAAGTGTTTGAGAAATGTGGTGTGTTTAGAAAATATTTTGAAAGGAGAGTTTAACTTTGTAATGATTCTTGTACGAATGTATACAAAGTGTTTATCTCGTTTGATTTTAAAAGATGTTTAGAAAAATATAACTCGGCGATGATTCTGGTGCGAATGTATACCAAGTGGTGATTTTCTAAAAGATGTTTTGAAAAGTGTGAGGTGTGAAAAGTATTTTAAGCTATGAGCAAGCATTTAAGAGTTATACCTAACCAAGGTCTTTATAGGTATTTGGTATCCTTAGGAGGGTAAAACTGTCCTTACTATTGAGAAGTAAGTAGTCTTATCCTTTGGATGTAAAGAGACATCGTGGGGTCGTCGATTGGTCATTGAAGGCAGCATTTGTAAGGATACCTTATCATTCTAAGAGTCGATAATCATTTAATCGTAGGCTACAACGAAGGGTCATCGAGGGACAAAGTCATATATTCGAAGGCAACGTTCGAGGGACAAGGTCATATATTCGAATGCAACGTTCGAAGGACTATGATTTATCTTGTAGGGACATTAACCTTTTGATCGAGGGGACTATGACTTATCTGTTTAGGGATGATGATGATTTAATCGAAAGGGTCTTTGCTAAGGGTATCCCCACATTCGCGGGACATGACCGTAATATCGTAAGACAACAAAGAGAGGGTTACCCAAGAGGTGTAAGTGTGGAAATGATTGGATTCGGATATGTTATCTTGAATTAATTTATCTAAGTTCGATTATTTATCTTTCCATGCAATCCTATTAGCATACATCTAGACAATTATATTCACAGTATGGAAAAATTAAAGTGCGAAAAATAAGACTACGCTATTACATGGCTTCGGGATGAGGGGTACATAATTTAAAAGGGGATATAAAATATCTAAATCTTAATTAACGAGTACAAAATTAAAAGGGCATAGAAAGTTCATGACAAATGAAATAAATAAACTAAATTTAAGAATGAATTAAGAATATTTTTAGTCTATAATAATAGAAACTTTTTTTTATGAATTTATGGAAAAACTTAGACTAAATTGATAGAAATTTTAAAAGAAAAGAGAAAAAAAATATAATTAGATTTTTATTATTCAAAATAGCCCATTTTAATTAATTAAGTGATATATGAAAATTTAATTAATAAACTAGATTAAATTATATCCTAGTTTAAATAACCACTATAATATATTAATTAGAAAATTAATTAATGAGTTTTATTTTAATAATAGAAAAATAGTGGTGAATTAATTATAGTGGAAAGGGAGTAAACATAGTAAAAAAACTGAAAAGCTAAAAAATAGGTCATGGGGGCCCAAACCCAGGACCTCTACGTTGCAGTGAGGGGGGAGCTACCAACGAGCCATGTTGGTCCATTCGTTATTTATTCGCCTTCATTAAAACATATATTAATTCTACACGCCACCATGCATGTTACAGCTTTCTCTCTTACGACAAGCTACTTTATTTTTTCTCATGCTGTTTCTTTCATGTGAATACAACAAACCTGTAACTTCATCTTATATCAAACCACACACATAAAATAAGATCATATGTAATCACCAGGCAATAAATAGCCATGCACAAATCAAGAAGCTTATATTATTTTACTCATGTATTAGTTCTCTTTACTGCAAGTGATAATGATAAAACAAACCTTACACATACATGTTAAAGACAACCAAGGATTTATATTATCACCATTATATCATCATCATCATTATTATGTAATAACAGCATGTGAAATAAACATAATCATGCTAGAAACAACACTCATATAATAATAATTAAATGGCAGATATAATTCTTTAATCATGCAAACAGAATTTCTCCAACATGCTATGACGTATCAAGAATAGATGCATATTTGAATAAAGCAATATCAACATCCACCAAACCATGAATACATCATCTCAATAATATATATATATATATATATATATATATATATATATATATTATATATATATATATATATAATATATATATATATTATATATATATATATATATATATATATATATATATATATACCAATATTATTCATGCATGAATTAAGGAGTATTGCAAGGTAATCATGCTGGATGCAAATTCCCTAATGAACACTTACTGGGGATTTGATTCTTCTGGCTTGCTCACTGTATGTGTGTTGTTCTTATTCAGGCTATGAGTGCTTTATGGTTGCTTCTCTTTTCCCTGCCCGTGAATCTTCTTGCTTCTGCCTTGCCTTGTGTAACTTCTTCTGCTGTATCTCTCCTCTTTTCCTCCTTTTTTTTTCTTTTTTTTCTTCCTCTTTCTCGCTGCCGCCATATGAAGTATTTATAATGGTGTGGATTAGGGTTTAACCTTGCTAAATATTTGGATCCCTTCCTATACTTTAGGGTTTAACCTTGCTAAATATTTGGATCCCTTCCTATACTTTAGGAGAGTTAGGGTTTAACCTTGTTAAATATTTGGATCCCTTCCTATACTTTAGGAGAGTTAGGGTTTAACCTTGCTAAATGACTTTTAACAAATAAAAATTAATTTAAATTTTAGTTACATAATTGAATTAAAATTTAAACCTATTTCTATTTTTACTTTCATCATAAAAAAAAATCAAAATTATTCTTACTTATATCAACCAAAATTATTTTATAATTTATGGGCTTTTAAAAAAATGTTACTCTCATAAATAAATTTTATTAAGTAAAAAACGTGAATTACTAAATAAATACTATTTATAAATAATGAATAAATGGAACATGAGTCACTAAATTATAAAAAATAGTTATTATAATTTAATGAGCTTTAACGAATAAAATTAATTTAAAATTTTAATTATACCATTAAAATTCAAATCTATTTTTATTTATCATTAAATTAAAACTATTTTATTTATATATATAAAATTTATTTATATCATACAGATAACCAAAATTATTATTATTTTTTATATCTGTATCACATAATAAATAAATTAAAATTTATAATTTATATGAGAATGTATGCTAATGAATGAATGCAAAATGTGAAATGAATGCCATGCATGAATCAATTTATCATAAAAATTAACAGGCAAATTTTGGGGTATGACACATTCGCACCTTCAACCACTTGGGAGAGGCTTTTGTCAAGCAGTATAAGTAAAACATGGATATGGCGCCTGATAGAGACCAGTTGAGGTCTATGTCTCAGAAGGATAAGGAGACATTTAAAGGGTACGCGCTAAGATGGAGGGAATTGGCTGCTCAGATCACTCCTCCCTTGGAGGAAAAAGAGATGACAAAAATCTTTCTGAAAACCCTGAGTTCATTTTATTATGAACGTATGATTGCTAGTGCCCCCAGTGACTTTACCGAAATGGTAAACATGGGGATGAGGCTTGAGGAACGAGTCCGAGAAGGACGATTATCAAAAGATGAAGCATCGTCAAGTAAGAGGTATGGCAGTAGTTTTGGGAAGAAAAAGGACAACGAAGCTAATGCAGTAATTAGTGGGAGACAGAGGAGGTCTCAGATCAGGAGGAGTCAACCACCCCATCAACATCATCACCAAGTATCTTCAGTCATTCCAGTATTCTCTAATAATCAATCAACATCAGTTCAACAACAACAACCGCAACAACGAACAAACACCTACAACAACAATACCAACAAGAATCATCATTGTAACACCCCAAAATTTGCCCTCCTCATTCATGCATTCATTTTTAGGTCATTTAACATTTCATATTGCATTTCATCATGTCAATCAGAGTCAGATCCAAGAAACTTTTTTTTTAGCAAAAAAAAACGAAAAAAAAACGAAAAAAAAGAAAAAAATTAATTAAATAAATAAATTAAAAAATAAATAATAAAAAAGTAAATAAAATATAATAGAAAAATCTTGGACTTGGACCTCTGTCATTTGAGCCCACAAAACCATGAAAATCAGGTTATAAAAGAGGGAGAACAGACAGAAAAAGGAAGAGAAGCAAAATACTCTGAGGTTTCCTTGGAACTAAATCCTGGAGGAAAAAGATAGTGAGAGAAGAGCTAACAGAGTTCAGAGCAACCTCCAAACCCTGAAGGGAACTCAACTGCACAGAATCACCTCTGCCTCACATAAACCCTAAAGATTGTTTTGTAAACCTCACGGGTGCAACTCAATTTCAATCAAGCTCTCCAATGAGGTTTGCCCTATTCCCATTACTTTACGCCTTCAATTTGAAATTTCTAAATGTACGAGGTATCATGGGTGAATTTGATACCCTTTTGATGCATGTGTTTGACAAGAGGTTTAGGCCTCCTACCCTTGGTTTCTTTTTGTGAACTTTTTGTGAATTTTAATGGCATGATTCATGTGGTTACATTTTGATTTGGGGGCAACTCTTGGTTACCCTATTTTGTTTCTCTAACCTGTTTGTTGAGTTTTGTTTTGTGAGGGCTCATATGACTCTTGCAGAGATGGTTTGCCTGGTGTTCCACTTTATTTGTGGGATACCGCCTGGAGGTTTCATTCCGATTACCTGTACTGACTCACTTTCTTTGATGGTGTTAGCTTGGGAGGATCTCAGGGTTTATCGTTCCTTTAATTGATGTTACCTCGGATCTTCATCCGTGTGGTACTTTTACATTTTTCCCGCATTTTACTGCTTTCCTAGCTGGAAGACCTCGATAGGAGGCAATGTTTTCTTTTGTTTATTTACTTTTGTGCCCAAAGACCTCCCTGAAGAGGCAATTGACGGATAAAAGGGATTAGTAATCAATCCCCCGTTATTCAGTGCGTCGTTCTTTAAGATCACACTACGTGTCGATGCCTTCAGAACAAAAGCCAAAGATCTTTTGTCCGGTCAGTCAGTGGAGAGGGTTCCACCTTTCTGAAACCCCACTTTTTGTCATGAGCTCACCCTGTCTAGGGTTAAGAGCTATGAGGTCTTATCCTTATTACCCTTTTTGCATGAGCATCCCTAACCCTACTAACTCATTGATTTTTCTTCTCCTAAGAACACGTTAACTCCTTCTACTACAGGCGAGTAAGTCTCCAAAGGTCGAGCATCCGGTAGATTGTGTAGTAACATCGTTCGTCCAAAACCCTATCCATAACCCTATAGTTAGCCGAACTACGACTTGCTCTGATTCTCATTCCAGATGGGATACGTAGGCATAAGACGCGATGTCTTAGCGAGCACACTCCCCCCTAACCCTTAGGAAGCCAAGTTACGAAGACTTTGATTCTCATATTCAGATGAGATACGTATGTAGTGGATGCGACATCCGTGCGAGTCATTTTCTTTTGACCCCCTTTTTTTAGTAAATAACAACACAAGATAAACCCACACCCTTTAGACAAGAACTACAAAAGTGGATCCCGTAGAGTACTACAGATGCGTAGGGGTGCTAATACCTTCCCTTCGCATAATCGACTCCCGAACCCAAGATTTGGTTGCGAGACCCTGTCTTGTCCTTTCCTTTTTCCAGGTTTACTTCGAGCGTTTCCTTTCCCTTTTTTTGGGATAAATAACGCACGGTGGCGACTCTCCTGTCTTTCTTCGCCGGTTGTTTTTTTTCGCATTCCATTTTTCAGGTTGCGACAGCTGGCGACTCTGCTAGGGACCCGGTTTCCCTAAGCGAGTCCCTCCTAGCTTTTGTAGGTTGTTTGTTTATTGGGTGTTTATTCTTTTGTACAGTTATTTATCTTTCAGCATTTACCTGCTTTATTGCATTGTGTACATATGATTGCCGTATCTGCTGGTTCTCTTTGTGAGATGAGTTCTATACCCGAACTCGAGTGCACTTAGGATAGGAGAATGGCATAGTCTTGTTGACTTGTGTGGAGTTATTCCTTAGAAAGTTGACTTGTAAGCCCATTCACTTGGCGGAGGTCATGTTGGGATCAATAATGTCACACAAGTAAGTTGTGGTTAGATATTACTTTTTCCAATATAGACCTTAGAAGCCAAGGACCTTAGTTTACCAAACCCATCTTGGCCTATTCGTAGGACGTAGTGTGAAAGTCGTTCAAGTGTAAGATTTGATACGATTGTTACGCGATACTACACTCATAAGAGTCTCTCTTGAGAATATTTTTGGAATACGAGTAGTTGTTCCTCCGATAATATCCGAAAGATGGGATTATGACTATGGGAACCTTTTGTAGAACATGTTTGGCATGTTTAAACCTTAGTACACTCCCTTTGGGTGGTTCTTAACCTAAACTCCATGCTCGTGACTTGCAACAAACCCTTGATTCATGGTTGATCCATTCAGGTATCCTTAATATCAATGAAACTTGGGTGTTGATAAGGTGTAAACCATAATCCACCAAAAATGGATGGTTGATATTAAGGATAACATGATCCATCCCATGACCTTTGTTTGGTGTGCTTTGGTTGATCCTCTTAATTTCTCTCCAGGCAGTGCAACCTGCCAGATGTTCAAGCGGATCCAACAATTCTGATTGACATGCCATTGCATTGCATAACATCATCTGCATATTTGCATCCGACATCTCATGCTTATTCATTTGCAGGGTATTCCTTTTTTAAGGGGGGGCCTTAAAATCGAATAAGCAGTGCATCGCATACCATGCATACTAACCCTTGTTTGTTTTGCAGGTGTCACCGCAGTGTCTAATGTTTGTTCCCTGTTTCAGGCAGTTGTTGGTCCCAAGCGAGTTCACAGGTACCCGACAAAGGAAAACCGTCCACGACTAGCAATGGACCAGATACAGAAAGAACTGGCTGATATGCATGAATGGATGGATCAGTTCATGACATTGATGACTGGTATGTGTCGCATCCGCGAAAAACAACCGGCGGGCTAAAACAAAAACAACACAGAGCCGCCACCGTGCGTTATTTATCCCAAAAGAGGGAAAGGAAACGCTCGAAGTAAACCTGGAGAAAGCATGGTCTTGCGACCAAAGAGAATGGGATCGGGAGTCGGTTACGCAAGGGGAAGGTATTAGCACCCCTCACGTCCGTCGTACTCGACGGGACCCACGCTCAAAAGATAGAAAAAGGTTGCTAAAACAAACATCACACACACACACACTGAAGATAACACAGTTGGGAAAAGGGGGAAGAGGGCTCGATAGGACATCGCATCCTATGCCTACGTATCTCGTCTGGAACGAGAATCAGAGCTACCGTAGTTCGACTCACGCACGCCGAAACAAACACACGCACAAAAAGGCAAACATGGAACCCGAACGCCAATAGCTGGACTTACATCAGCTTCCGAACCAAACAACCCACACTGGAAACCAGATGCCACTTGATGGACTTACACCGGACTCCAAGCACACAACAAGAGGATACGGAATGCCAATGGCTGGGCTTACATCCATCTCCTACACACACAAGAAGAAACAACCAACAAGTTACTAAGGAGTCGGGAACTCGATCCTAGCAACTGTCAAGCAAACGCACACAAGAAGAAAACAAAGGGTTTGCCCGGAGAGATCTCGCACGATCTCATGCCTACGTACCTCATCTGGTATGAGGATCAGGGCAACGTAGTTCCCCTCAACAGGGGAGAAAGACTAGCCTAACCAGATAACAGAGGGAGACACAACTAGGGAGACTAACTCGAGCCTAGATGTTATCATGCATAATCATCCTTAAGTTAAGGTTCGCTATCTACTTGTACAACAGCAAGCTAATCCTAACCAGGAAAAAGCAAAGCACGCAAGCATAATCAAAACAAATCAAACATTCACAGTTAGCACACACTATATACTGACAGATGTGGCTCAATCAAGGGTTAGACTGCCAAAGCAAGTCAACTGTATCAGGGTAAAGGTAGCTCTTAACCTTGACATTGAGCTTCAGGGTGAAGCCAGATGAAAGGTGAGTGAAGATGGGACTTCACAGCTCTTATCCCTGGCCAGGGAGAGCTCCAGACAATGAAGTGTGGGTCCAAAAAGTGGGAACCCTTCTACACTCAGGACTCTGACTCAACTGTACAACTGTACATGGATCTTGGGTTAATATCCCAATGCATCAACACAGTGGTGTGAGCAGAGGGACGACTCAACAAGAATAGCAGGGGATGGATTGCACATCCCTTGGGTTCTGCCAATTGCCTTAATCAAGGTCTTTTCCTGCTTGGGGACAAAGGTAAACAAGCACAATCATTGCCTCTTAAGGAGGACTTCAGACAGTTGCCTGGCCAAGTAACAGGCCAGGTCTTCCAGACTACATGGAGAAAAGAAATTCTACCTCAATTGGTTTATACAACCAAGCAGCAGCACAGCAAGTTCTCAAAGAACTATTAGCAACTAATGTACCTGAAATCAATCAAATACAATCAGTATACCAATCACAAAGTCAAAACAGACAAGATAAGAATCAACAAACAATGTATAATCAGACAATGCACTATGCCAAGCACAATCAACTCAAGTGAGCCAAGCATCCTACAAAATAAACCAAGTTAGTTCATAACAAGCATATAAACCAAACTCAATCAACTTGCATTAATCTCCTTAAAGCATTTGCTTCTTCAACCTGAAAATCACATTCAAACATGAGAAACAAGACCACTAGGACAAGCCTAGGGTCCAAAGGAGGTGAAAAATTCAAAACAGCAAGTGAAAATTAATCAAAACCAAGTTTTATCAAGCAAAAAAGAGAATCCAATTGGTCTCACATCAAAACTATGCACCAAATCCATTTCATATACAAAACATGTCAAACTATGCACTTTGGAATCACATTGGAGCAAACAGAATGATCACAATCAAATCAATACCAAAACAGCTCAATAAATTTCACAAAAATTCAAGCCTAAACAGAACACATTGAAAGAGTAACATATCAAATTTCATGCTATTTGGACAAGTGGAAGTAGGGAAATTAAAATCAGGAAATCATGGTATGCAAATACAACTTCAAATAAGGCCACAAATCATGTGTCAACTTCAAATGAATGCCAAACAGAATTGGTGCAAGATAAATGAACCACTCCAAAGCCAAAATAACATTAAGCATGTTAAGAATCAATTCTCCATATTTCAGCTCCATATGATATAGCATGAGAATTTCACAAGTCATGTAAGTTGAACACCCAAGAAAGATTCACAAATGGCTAAACAGCAAAGAAAATTATCAATCAAATAGGAAATGGATCAACAAATCCTACAAAAAATCATGGTTAAACCTAACATACAGATGGAATCACATGCAAAAATTCAGGGCAAATGGCATTCAATAAGCATGGAAACAAAATTCAAGAAGTGGACATAACATAGTGTGACACACATTGTCACACTCAATTTGATCACATCATATCTCTCTAACCAGGAACTCAAAATTAGCAAACTATATACCAAAATCACCAGGAAAGAGTCAAGAACATGCATGTAAAATTTCACACATTTTGGATAAGGCATCATTATTTCATGAAGGAAATGGTAAAACATACACATGAAGCATACATGATCAAAGGCATTAGGCAAAGTCAAAAAATCAGCCAGGCACAACTTTGACTATCATACCTAAAAAAAAGTAGAGAAAATTTGGAGATGAACACAAAAATCCTCACTCAAATTGGATCATCCATGAATATTCTATGAATTTTTTAAGATTAGTGATGAAATAAAATAAACATTTAAACAATTAAAATGAATTAAAGACTGCAATGGCAGTTTTGTAAATATTGAGCGCTAGCGTTGAAACGCAACGTTTCATTAAACGCCGTGGCGCGCTCTGACTGGCTGGAACCCGCGGGAAACAAGAATTCAAACGAAAGCCAGGCGGAAACGGATCAAACAAGCATTTGGACGCGTTCTTGAGACATTCATCATGTTCATCATTTCCAGAAATCAACACGAACAAATTTCAACCAAATTCAACAATCTTTATATCAATGGAATCCTCATTCAATGTACATCATGGATATGAACTTAATTTGACCTAATTCTAACTACACAGCATGAATCGATCAAAACAACATTTGAACATCAAACTTTAATTCCAGATTTCTTCCTTAATACTCAACCAAAACGCACGATTCAAGTTTTATTCTACTCTACACTAGGAGATCTATCAAAGCCATGTGTTAATTTCAAGAATTGGAGAATTCAAGATCTCACCTTATGAATGTGCAGAAGCTGCAATCGCGTGTTTCAAGGTCCAAAAGATGAAAACAGATGTTGATTGAAGCTTAGGAAGGTGATTGAAGGAGGTCTTGTAGCTCAATTGTGCACCAGTTCCAAAATCCTTCAAGATGCCATGGATGAACTTGATGATGACAGTTCCAATTCTTCAAGCTTGGCCACGATTTTGCTCCAAACAGATGATCAACACTACCTGTAGATGATGGATCACACAAAAGCAAGCACGATAGATGATGAATTTCAATGAAAAAAGTGAAAAAAGTTTGAAAAATTGTTGAAGAAAATTGAGAGAATTTGGTGATTTTTGAGTTTAGATCTGAAAAGTGAATTGTGATTATCATTTTCTGTTATGATTATCATCTTATACCATGTCTTAATCCAAGTGTTAATCACAATTAGGCAAATTGGAAGTGAATTAGCAAAATGAGATTTCAAGTGTTTTGGCCAAAATGTCCTTTTCCAATTCAGCCAATGTAACAGTACAAAACCAGTTGGAGCAAGTCACATTTGATGTTTATGATGTGTTGGAATGAGTTTTGTATGGAAATCACATGTATTTTTCAAATTGGCTATTTTTCCCACCAAAATACAAAATGAACACTTGAAAAATGGACTTTTGCTATGATGATTTTTGATGAAATGTGATGATGCATCATGAAAGTACATGTCAAATGGAGTTTGCTCAAAGAAAGATCACCCAATTTGGCCATTCCATTCAAAAGTTATGCCACTTTGAAATTCAACATTTTCTGAAAATGATTTGATCACAACTTGCCGACCACACATGAGAAATTCATGTTCTTGGACTTTTTGGAAAGGTGAGAGCAAGATCTACAACTTTCATGTTGGACAAAATTTCATCTGAAGCATTTTTGGAAATGTAATCTTGAGGTGAAAAAATTTCCATTTTTGGCAGTTTCCAATTACAGGTCACCTGCTATTTTTGGAAACTTTTCATCTGACTTTATTTTCTTCATTCTTGATATCTGAAATGTCAAATGAAACTTGTTTAGACATGAATGAAGTGTCTCTAACCCTCTCCCACCTCCAAATCCATCATTTCAAGCACAGTTGACCACAGTTGACTTTTTTGACTGATAGATGAATTTGGCTATGGACTGATCAAGTTGAGCCTCAAACTCCTGATGACATGGCTCAATGATGTAACCCTAGCTTCCATAAGCTCCATATAATCATGAAATGATCCCCATATCCATTCTAGACCCCATCTCCTTGCCAAGCCCTGATTGGCCCAATGCAGATGATTAGGGTTGACTAGTGGTCAAAACCCTAATCTCAAGGCATCTGATCAATCTCTTGGTGATGACAAAACCATGATGATGATGATGTACCATTTCAACCAAGATGATTCTCAACCTCCTTGAGGAACCATGAAACCCTAATTGATGCCACACATCCTCAGATGATTAGTGATCAGTCCAATGAAACCCTAGCTTGCATCTTAACCTCTCTTATCTTCTGATCAAGACTTAGGAGGATGACTTGCTTGTGTTGCCACATGATATGCAAATATGAAATTCCTAATGACCTACAAAATGATATGCAATATGTTAAGCTAGTCCTAAGAGAGGAGGGCAAATTTTGAGGTGTTACAGTATGGCAGAAGGCCAAGAAAAGCTGAGGGAATTGGTTGAGCAACCGAGGCCCGATCCAGAGGTGGAAATACCAAGTGCTGAGGGGAACCATGGTAACCCTGGGAACGCTGATAACCCTGTGAACACTGGAAACGCGGGTAACGCAAATGTTGATGGAAACCCGGGTAATGTTGGCAACACGGGACATGTTGGGAATGGTATTGGCGGAAGGTACAATGTGAACCAAGGGATTCGGATTAACGGGCGCCCCGTTACTGAAGATTGTCAGTATGATCAATTTTCTTTGCACGACGAAGCTCACGAGACCACTCGCCGTATGGATGAGCTTGCTGAGAAGCTCAAATCTTTGGAGTCTCAAAATTCCTTAGGTTTTGATGTCACCAATCTTGGTCTGGTTCAGGGAGTAAGGATCCCTCACAAGTTCAAACCCCATACTTTTGAGAAATACAACGGGGCTTCTTGCCCTCGCACTCATCTCCAATCTTATTTGGGAAGGTTGGGAGCTCACACTAAAGATGAAAAGCTGTGGATGTACTATTTTGAAGACAGTCTAACTGGAGCTTCTCGTGAATGGTATTCTCATTTGTCTCGCACTACCATCAAGAGCTGGAAAGACTTGGCAGAGGCTTTTATCAAGCAATATCAATACAACTTGGACATGGCTCCAAATCGGACCTTGTTGCAAGGAATGTCTCAGACTACCAAGGAAACCTTTAGAGAATATGCTCAGCGTTGGAGACAGATTGCTGCATCCGTCCAACCCCCTATGTATGAAAGGTAGATGGCGGACATGTTCATGAACACTCTTCAAGGCAATTATATCGAGAGATTGGCTGCTTGCCCGTCAATCAGCTTTGCAGAGATAGTGATTGCTGGAGAAAGGATCGAGAGTCTGTTGAAGATGGGCCGAATTCAAGACAACAGTGCTTCCAACTCATCAGTTCCCAAGAAACCGTTTGCTGGTAACGATCAGCGAAGAAGAGAAGGTGAGACGAGCATTGTATATGCCGACAGAGGCAGGGGTAGAGGACGCCCTAATTATTATCAAGATCAAGTGGCCGCAATCACTATTCCAACACCTGCTCCTCAATAGCAACAACAACCGCAGTATCATCCGCAACAGCAACCCAGGTACAACAATCAACAACAAGGAGGTAATCCGGGTCAGCAGAGACCCTATCAACAACGTCCAAGGCAGGCGGACCGGGTCATTGAGCCAATCCCAATGCCTTATTCTGTATTACTTCCCAAGCTGATTGACATGAATCTGGTTACGTTGAGAACTCTGGCCCCACCGGTCGATCCCAACAATCTGCCTAGAGGTTATGATGTCAACGCCAGATGTGCTTTTCACTCCAACGCACCTGGCCATACTAAAGATAATTGCAAGGCTCTCCAGCTAAAGGTTCAAGATTTGAGAGATGCCTAAGCCATCAATTTTTCTCCGGTGTCTAATGTTATCCAAAACCCGATGCCAGCTCACGGCGGGCAGAGGATTAATGCTGTTGATAGTGGGGAAACTTTGAATTCGGTTTCTGATGTGACTAAAGTGAAGACTTCGCTATCGGTGGTCAAAGACCGACTCTTGAAAGGACGGATTTTCCCGGGCTGCGGGGAAGAGTGCAAAAATTATCAAGATGCCGAGAACGGATGTGACAGTTTGAGAAGAGGTATTCGGCAACTGATAGATGAAGGTTGTCTTCAGTTCGATCAGACTCGTCCAGTGAAGAATGATGTGTCGACAGTAACATTTTATTTCACTCTTGAAGAAATATATGTTCCTGAGAGACCCGCTCCGATTACAATATATTTCCCAGAAAGTCCAACACCAATTAACTCTGACAACCCTCAACTGACTTTGATTGGTCCGATCACCATCACGGTACCAGGACCTGTTCCGTATGAGAAAGATAGTGCTATCCCGTGGCACTATGGGGCTGATATCTACTTCCAGGGGCAGAAAGTTAACGAAGAAGACTTTGACATTGGTAACTCCGCTGTAGACAATATTGGAGGAATTGGTGGCTTCACTCGCAGTGGACGCCTATTTGCACCATCTACATTGCACACGAATACTGAAGCTGATGCGGCTGCCAAGGCTAAAGGAAAACAGGTAGCCACCGAAGAGGTTACTACTGAAGAAGCTCCTCCTAAGACCGCATTCGAGAAGGAAGTGGACGAGTTTATGAGGATTATCAAGAAAAGTGACTACAAGGTAGTCGACCAGCTAAATCAGACACCCTCAAAGATCTCCATTCTCTCATTATTGATGTGCTCTGAGGCACACAGAGCAGCCTTGTTGAAAGTACTGAATATGGCCTATGTTCCACCAGAGATAACTGTTAACCAACTGGAGTCGGTAGTTTCAAATGTACACACTAGCCATGCGCTAGATTTCACCGATTATGACCTAACATCTGATGGCAGGAATCATAACAAAGCCTTGCATATCACAATGGAATGCAAAGGGACGGTGCTTTCCCATGTTTTGGTTGATACAGGTTCTTCTCTGAATGTTCTCCCAAAGAAAGCCTTAATGAAGTTGGATTGCGATGACGCCACCCTGAGGCCGAGTAATTTAGTTGTAAGGGCTTTTGATGGCTCTAAGCGAGCTGTTTGTGGCGAAGTTGAGTTGCCAGTTAAGATTGGACCGCAGGTATTCAAAAGTACCTTTTATGTGATGGATATCCAGCCTGCCTATCGATGTCTGCTAGGTCGACCCTGGATTCATGCTGCCGGTGCTGTTACTTCTACTTTCCACCAGAAGCTCAAATATGGACTAGAAGGTCAGATCGTCACCGTCTGTGGTGAAGAGGATATTTTTGTTAGCCACCTGTCTACATTTAAGTATGTGGAGATTGATGGCGAGATGCATGAGATGCTGTGTCAGGGCTTCGAAGCCATAAACATCAGTGAGGTCGCGCCCGAAAATGTCTTTTTACCTGAGTTTGAGAAGGTCGGGACTTCTATCTCTTCATACAAGCAAGTTGTTGAAGTAGTTAAGGCTGGTAATGCCCAAGGCTGGGGCAAATTTGTGGAGCCAATCATAAAAGAAGACAAGTTTGGATTGGGGTATACTCCGGGGTCTCAGAAGAATGAAGCCAGTACTTTCTCCAGCGGGGGTTTGGTTTCTCCCCACACCGTCAATGCTGCAGATGAAGACAAGGCTGACAGCGATTGTGACTTAGATAGCTGGATTCGCCCGTGTGTCCCAGGAGAAAAGCTCGACAGTAGGTCGTTTGAAAAAGTCGTCCGGTTTACTCTACTGAAGGAGTAATTTTTATTGTTTTCCTTTTATCACATGCATAACAAAGTCTTACACTTTGACCAAGGTGTAATGACTCATCTGTAGAGCCATCCATTTAGTTACATTTCGCAATTATTTTCATCATCAATAAAGGACAGCTTTTGCAAACAATTTTGTGTTCTCTTTCTTTCAATTATTTTTACTTTACAAAAACGGCACTGTTTCTTTTTCATGTTTCTTTTTCGTTTTCTTTCCAAAAATCCTCCATCATGATCACCCGGATCTCACTGCTAACGACACTGCTATGGCCAAGTATGACTTCGACAATCCTATCTATCAAGCCGAAGAAGGGGTTAAGGAAGATTGTGAATTGCCTGAGGAGTTAGCCAGGTTGTTGAAACAGGAGGACCGAGCTATCACACCTTATCAGAAGCTGGTTGAGACCATCAACATTGGTACCGAAGACGACAAGAAAGAGATCAAGATCGGGGCCAGTCTACAGGCCGAGAGGGAAAGACCGTTGATCATGTACTTGACAGTGTTAGAAAGGTCAATGGGTTGTGTGCTCGGTCAGCATGACGAGTCAGGTCGAAAAGAGCATGCAATATACTACCTTAGCAAAAAGTTTACCGACTGTGAACTAAGATACTCACTGTTCGGAAAAACTTGCCGCGCTTTGGCATGGGCTGCTCGCCAACTAAGACAGTATATGTTGACTCACACGACTCTATTGATATCAAAGATGGATCATGTCAAGTATATTTTTGAAAAGCCAGCAGGGTTGCTAGGTGGCAAATGATGCTGAGAGAGTATGACATCCAATACATTTCACAAAAAGCCATCAAAGGAAGTGTCTTGTTAGACTATCTTGCCGCGCAACCGATTGATGATTACCAACCTATGAGGTTCGACTTTCCTGATGAGGACATCATGTTTCTCAAATCGAAAGATTGCGAGGAACCACTCCCGGAGGAGGGGCCTGACCCTGAATCCAAATGGATTATGATGTTTCATGGGGCGCTTAACGTCAATGGTCGCGGAGTTGGTGTAGTGTTGATAACACCGGAGGGGGTTCATATGCCATTTTGTGCCAGAATAACTTTTCCCTGCACCAACAATGAAGCCGGACGAAGCAGAATGGGTCCGTTCTCGATACAATCAGCTAAGCCTAGTTGAGGAAAAGAGACTAGCAGCTATATGCCATGGCCAGCTATATCAGAGACGGACGAAGAGAGCGTTTGATCAGAAAGTGCGCCCTCGGGAGTATCGAGTCGGTGAATTGGTACTCAAAAGAATTCTTCCTCCTAACACAGATCACAGGGGCAAATGGACACCGAACAACGAGGGTCCATACGTGGTTAAAAGAGTTTTCTCTGGCGGAGCTCTGATGCTAACAACCATGGATGGCGAAGACTTCCTGTCCCCTGTCAACTCAGACGCAGTTAAAAAATATTTCGCATAGAATAGACCCGCTGGACAGTAAAAATAATAGTCCAGGCAAAAAAGGGGCATCCCGACGAACCAAAAAAAAGAATGAAGAGGTTCGGGCAAAAATTAGGGATATAAAAAAAATATTGTACACCCGGTGAGTCGAAAAACCGAAAGGCGGCTCAGGCAAAAAAGGGTATCCCGATGGATTGAAAACCCAAAAGGGAGGTCCATGCAAAAGTTAGGGAATAAGCGAATAACTGCAATCTGAGTTCATCCGTGTTATATCACCGTTTCATTCAATCCGGCAATCTTCGAAGGTTAAAGATCGTCTAACCATCCACTTCAGAAAGCAAGATGAGAAGAGCGTCTTGAGGACATACGAGCCATAGCAGAGTCGAAACTCAGTGGGACCCCATTTCCACATTGCCATTAGGATAGTTTCTCTTGTTCAATTTATAGCGATCACCTCTTTTCAGGGATCAACTTCTGATATACTCGCCTATTCCTGGCACAAATTTTTCAACCAACAAAATTCGAATAATTCAGTTAAAAAGCCTCTTTATTTTTCATTTATCAGTTTGTTTGCAAAAGATGTCTGAATTCTTGAGGAAACATATTGCATCTGAATATAATGGTGGCTTTTACAGGTGATTTGCACAGGAAAACATTTAAAATTGCTTTGAATGTGCTTAATCCCGGACGGTGAATTCAAACCGAGTAATCCCCCGGGGCATACGTGTATTTTTTGGTTACAGGTCACAGGAACCGGATGCCAAGCCGTGAATCCTCATCCCCAAGCGGTTGACAAAGTCTCTCCTCAGCAGAGCAGGCTCCCCAGTAGAGTTGACAGTATCCAGACTGTATATCCCCAGCGGAGTTGACAGTGCCAAACTGTATCTTCCCAGCAACATCGGAGTAGTTGCATACCCAACAGACAAGAGGGTGGTGTTCCCAGTGTTCATCTCATTCCCCAGCAGATTATTTCTAACAGATTTGTTCTAATCCCCAGCTTGAGGACGATTAGCAAGTTCATTTTCCTAGGAAGTGCCTTCCTCACAGACTCTCCTCACAGAGCCTCGCCAAGAAAAGTTTCCATAGTTGATACTTCCCCAGCAAGGTCAACTTTTCAAAAAAAATGCCGATTTATTTTCGGTGGCTCCCCGGTCCCGGCAGACGGATCGTTCCCCACAGAGCATTCAAGGATTGTCACCAGACATGTGGTTGCCCGTTTCATCAAGAAAGAAATCATTTGTCGCTATGGGATTCCCGAAAGAATCATTACTGATAATGGTTCTAATCTCAACAACAAAATGATGAAGGAGTTGTGTCAGAACTTCAACATTCAGCATCACAATTCTTCCCCTTACCGCCCTAAGATGAACGGCGCTGTTGAGGCGGCAAATAAGAACATAAAGAAGATTGTGCAGAAGATGGTCGTCACGTACAGAGATTGGCATGAGATGCTACCCTTCGCTTTGCATGGGTACCGCACTTCAGTACGTACATCGATCGGGGCAACCCCTTACTCCCTTGTGTATGGTATGGAAGCAGTCCTACCTGTTGAAGTGGAGATTCCTTCTCTAAGAGTCTTGTTGGATGTCAAGCTAGACGAAGCTGAATGGATTCGGACAAGGTTCAATGAGTTGAGTCTTATCGAAGAGAAGCGAATGGCAGCCATTTGTCATGGGCAGTTGTATTAGAGTCGGATGAAGAGAGCCTTTGATCAGAAAGTGCGTCCTCGTTGTTTCCAAGTCGGAGATTTAGTTTTGAAAAGGATCCTTCCTCCTCAGACAGATCACAGGGGCAAGTGGACTCCTAACTATGATGGACCGTATATTGTCACCAAGGTTTTTGATGGTAGGGCTTTAATGCTTGCAACTATGGATGGTGAAAACTTCACTTCCCCTGTGAACTCAGACGCAGTTAAAAAATACTTCGCATAAAATAGACCCGCTGGACAGTAAAAAGAATAGTCCAGGCAAAAATGGGCGTCCCGGCGAACCAAGAAAATGAAAGGGTTCGGGCAAAAATTAGGGATTAAAAATGAAAAGATCGTACACCCGGTAAGTTGAAAACCTGAAAAGGCAACTTAGGCAAAAATGGGTATCCCGGTGGATTGAAAACCCGAAAAGGGCGATCCAGGCAGAAGTTAGGGATTAAGCGAATGACTGCGTTTTGAGTTAGTTCTGAATCTCATCTCATGTCGATGACTGGAAATTTTCGAAAGGTAGGAAACAGTCCGATCACCTTTTCAGAAGGCTGATCATCTGGAGGATCTTGAAGACGGGCAAGTCATAGCAGAATTGGAACCCAATAGAAATCCATTTCATATTGCCATTAGATTAATTTCTGTTTTTATCTTTTGTGCGATTACCTCTTTCCAGGGATTGCTTCCTAATGTAAATGCCTATTCAGAGGCCATTCAATCAATAAAATCATGTTATTCAGTATATCTCTGTTTTCATTTTCATTTTACTGTTTTGTTTGCAAAAATGACGTCCGAATTTTTGATAAACATTGCATCATGACACATAAGGGCTTTACAGGTACAGGCTTAATAAACATTTAAAATTGCTGTAAATTTTAAGTGCTTTGGATCGTCTATTCAGAACAGATACCCCCGGGGCATTTCCTTAAAATCCCCTGCAGATGATCGTGAATATCTTCCCCAGTGAAGTCGCCAATAGACGAATTCGGTGTCTTGACCCTGCAGAGCTGATCAGAGTGTTGGATTCTTCAATCCCCAGCAGTTTCTCACCACCGTACTTCCCCAAGCGGTTGTTTCAGGACATACACTCCCCAGCGGAGTTGACAGTGTCAGACTGTATCTTCCCAGCAGAAGTGGTTGCTCCTTAGAGTTCGATGCCAGATCGATAATCCCAATGCCAGATCCATGGTTTCTTTCCTTGAAGCAGAACCTCGGTACCGTATCAGTGTTTGCTCCCCCTGCTGAGTCATCTCTCGCAAATCGTGGTTGCCAGAATCATTGTAGCTTTCCTCAGTAGCAGGCTTCCAATGCCATTCTTTCCCCGATCAGAGTCTCGGAATGGCTAGTCATCTCCCCACAGAGTTCATTATGGTGTGTATCTCCAGCAGCCTGGCCAGGGCCCAGAGGATGGTGATCATTTCCCCAGCAAATCCCCCTGCCTCAGCTTGGCATTCTACCCAGCATTTCGCATCCCTGCATGTAGAATCATATGTCATTGCATCCTTCCAAATCGCGTAGCATTTCCATTTTCATGGAGCATTACGCCATTGAAAAATTCAAACATACGCATGTAAGCATAAAACATTCTCGGTATCCCAAGTGATTAGCCAGAAGTTGTTTCCAGTGCTCAGACTGAAGATTGCTCATGACTTACCTTTGTTATCTCCAGCAAGTGTCATTGGCCCATGCGCCGCCTCTATCATCTTTCCCTATTTCTGCCGATGCCGACAGGCATGAAGTTTTTCGGTATTCAGACCGAAGTGGCATTCAGGCCAATTTTCCGATGTTCAGATCGAAGTGGCATTCAGGCCAGTTTTCCGATATTCAGGTCGAAGTGGCGTTCAGGCCAGTTTTCCGGTATCCAGACCGAAGTGGCGTTCAGGCCAATTTTCCGATGTTCAGATCGAAGTGGCGTACGGGCCAATTTTCCGATATTCAGGTCGAAGTGGCGTTCAGGCCAGTTTTCCGGTATCCAGACCGAAGTGGCGTTCAGGCCAATTTTCCGATGTTCAGATCGAAGTGGCACTTAGGCCAGTTTTCCGATATTCAGATCGAAGTGGCATACGGGCCAGTTTTCCGATATTCAGATCGAAGTGGCATTTAGGCCAGTGTTCCGGTATCCAGACCGAAGTGGCGTTCATGCCAGTTTTCCGATGTTCAGATCGAAGAAGTTTCCGACGATCAGGTCGATGCAACTTGTGGCATTCAGGCCAGTTTTCCCGGTATCCAGACCGAAGTGGCATTCAGGCCAATGTTCAGGTATTCAGACCGAAGTGGCATTCAGGCCAGTTTTCACGATGTTCAGATCGAAGTCATCTCCAGTATTCAGACTGATGAGCGGCATTCAGGCCATGGTTATTTCTGTGTTACCATTTATTTTGGTATCCAAGTTAGCATTCTTTTTCGGTATTCGGACTGACTCTCACCGTACCAGACGGATTCTTCTTTCAAGGAATTGTTACTTCACTTCACTTCAGTGCAAATTTTTGGGCTTTTATTGTATTCAATCCCTTGATACCTCGAAAGTGCGAAAGTCGCAACTATCTTCTTTTCGGGTTCCCAGTTGATTGAATAGGGGCAGCTGTAACACCCCAAAATTTGCCCTCCTCACTCATGCATTCATTTTTTTAGGTCATTTAGCATTTCATACCACATTGCATCATGTCAATCGGGATTAGCTCCAAGAAGCTCGGACATCATCCAGGACACTTTGTGAGTTTTATTCAAATGGTCAGTCAACACAAGGAAAAGACTTGAGGTACTACCAACAGGGCCAGATGAGGCCTATTCACCGTGCAAATCGCCAAGCTGGAAGAAGCGAGAATCTGCTGCTGAGCTGTCATGCTCGCTAGGCGAGCAGATACTTCACCTAGCGAAGAGTACTGTCATGCTCGCTAGGTGAGCAAATCCTTCGCTAGGCGAAGGACGCGCATTTCAGAAAATATCAAAAAGTTTTGGGCCTGAGCTTTCCTCATTCAAAGCCCATAAGCTGCGAAATTTGGCCTATAAATACCAGAGTAGTCAATGAAATAAAGGGGAACACTGGCTGAACAGAAAAGACCAGAGACTGGAGAAAGAGACCTAGGAACTACTCTGCAGCAACCTTCAGGCAGCTCTGAGAAGTTCACTCCGCCTCACACGAACCCTAGTGCTACTTTGCAGATTCGGCCGCACCATTCAATCCTAATCAGTCTCTCTCATCAGGTATGCCTTTGTTCCTACTACTTTACGCCTCGAATTTGAATATTGTGAATATATGAGGTAACATCTGGTTTTGCCCACGGGTTTACATTTGTGTATGAATATGTATAACAATATCTTGAATGTTTTAATCATTTTCGTTTATGAGTTGGATACCACAGGGTTTCGGATCATAGAGATCGAACTGTTATCAAGGAGGAATCCAAAACCCGCAGGCCTTTGCTAGCCGCTTCGCTAGGCGAGCCTGTAGCGAAGCTTCGCTAGGCGAAGCAGTCGCGAACGTGACAGTATCTGCTTTTTGTTCTGTTTTGTTCTAACCTGTTTTTGGTGTTGCCATGCCATTGTTTTCCCGGGATCTCACCTTGTTTGTCTAACCTTTTTGTCGAGTTTTCGTGAGGACTCATACACTCTTGCAGGGATACCATTCGGAGGTTTATTCTGACTACTCGTATTGACTGATTTTCTTTGATGGTCTAGCTGGAGAGATCTCAGGGTTGCTAATCTCTTAGTTGCTGAAACTTCGGATCTTTATCCGTGTGGTAATTTTTTCCCTTTCTCGTACTTTATCGCTTTCTTAGCTGGAAGACCTAGATAGGAGGCAATGTTTGAGCCCCTTGGTGGCATTTTACTTTGAGATACATGTTTTGTGTTTTGTATTCGTATCCCCACAGGTAGCGCGGTTCCTTCATCAAGGACTGCCTGTTTGCCCTCGAGCATCCCAAACCCTAAAACCCATAACACACGTTTACTCCTTCTACTACAGGTGAGTAAGTCTCCAAAGGTCGAGCATCCGGTAGATTGCGTAGTGACGTTGTTCGTCCAAAACCCAATCCATAACCCCGTAGTTAGCCGAACTACGGCTTGCTCTGATTCTCATTCCAGATGAGATACGTAGGCATAAGACGCGATGTCTTAGCGAGCACACATCCCCCAACCCATAGGTCAGCCGAGCTACGAAGACTCTGATTCTCATATTCAGATGAGATACGTATGCAGTGGATGCGACATCCGCGCGAGTCATTTCTCTTAACCTTTTTAGTAAATAAACACATTAGGTAAACCCACACCCTTTAGACGAAAACCACAAAAGTGGATCCCGTAGAGTACTACGGATGCGTAGGGGTGCTAATACCTTCCCTTCGCATAACCGACTCCCGAACCCAAGATTTGGTTGCGAGACCTTGTCTTTTCCTTTCCTCTTTTCAGGTTTACTTCGAGCGTTTCCTTTCCCTCCTTTGGGATAAATAACGCACGGTGGCGACTCTTCTGTCATTTTTCTTTCGCCGGTTGTTTTTTTTCGCACTGTGTTTTTCAGGTTGCGACAATACCGCCTGGAGGTTTCATTCCGATTACCTGTACTGACTCACTTTCTTTGATGGTGTTAGCTTGGAAGGATCTCAGGGTTTATCGTTCCTTTAATTGCTGTTACCTCGGATCTTCATCTGTGTGGTACATTTACATTTTTCCCGCATTTTACTGCTTTCCTAGCTGGAAGACCTCGATAGGAGGCAATGTTTTCTTTTGTTTATTTACTTTTTTGCCCAAAGACCTCCCTGAAGAGGCAATTGACGGATAAAAGGGATTAGTAATCAATCCCCCGTTATTCAGTGCATCGTTCTTTAAGATCACACTACGTGTCGATGCCTTCAGAACAAAAGCCGAAGATCTTTTGTCCGGTCAGTCAGTGGAGAGGGTTCCACCTTTCTGAAACCCCACTTTTTGTCATGAGCTTACCCTGTCCAGGGTTAAGAGCTATGAGGTCTTATCCTCATTACCCTTTTTGCATGAGCATCCCTAACCCTACTAACTCATTGATTTTTCTTCTCCTAAGAACACGTTAACTCCTTCTACTACAGGCGAGTAAGTCTCCAAAGGTCGAGCATCCGGTAGATGGCGTAGTAACATCGTTCATCCAAAACCCAATCCATAACCCCGTAGTTAGCCGAACTACGGCTTGCTCTGATTCTCATTCCAGATGGGATACGTAGGCATAAGACGCGATGTCTTAGCGAGCACACTCCCCCCTAACCCTTAGGCAGCCAAGCTACGAAGACTTTGATTCTCATATTCAGATGAGATACGTATGCAGTGGATGCGACATCCGTGCGAGTCATTTTATTTTGACCCCCTTTTTTTAGTAAATAACAACACAAGATAAACCCACACCCTTTAGACAAGAACTACAAAAGTGGATCCCGTAGAGTACTACAGATGCGTAGGGGTGCTAATACCTTCCCTTCGCATAATCGACTCCCGAACCCAAGATTTGGTTGCGAGACCCTGTCTTGTCCTTTCCTTTTTCCAGGTTTACTTCGAGCGTTTCCTTTCCCTTTTTTGGGATAAATAACGCACGGTGGCGACTCTCCTGTCTTTCTTCGCCGGTTGTTTTTTTTCGCATTCCATTTTTCAGGTTGCGACAGCTGGCGACTCTGTTGGGGACCCGGTTTCCCTAAGCGAGTCCCTCCTAGCTTTTGTAGGTTGTTTGTTTATTGGGTGTTTATTCTTTTGTACAGTTATTTATCTTTCAGCATTTACCTGATTTATTGCATTGTGTACATATGATTGCCGTATCTGCTGGTTCTCTTTGTGAGATGAGTTCTATACCCGAACTCGAGTGCACTTAGGATAGGAGAATGGCATAGTCTTGTTGACTTGTGTGGAGTTATTCCTTAGCAAGTTGACTTGCAAGCCCATTCACTTGGCGGAGGTCATGTTGGGATCAATAATGTCACACAAGTAAGTTGTGGTTAGATATTACTTTTTCCAATATAGACCTTAGAAGCCAAGGACCTTAGTTTACCAAACCCATCTTGGCCTATTCGTAGGACGTAGTGCGAAAGTCGTTCAAGTATAAGATTTGATACGATTGTTATGCGATACTACGCTCATAAGAGTCTCTCTTGAGAATATTTTTGGAATACGAGTAGTTGTTCCTCTGATAATATCCGAAAGATGGGATTATGACTATGGGAACCTTTTGTAGAACATGTTTGGCAGGTTTAAACCTTAGTACACTCCTTTTTGGTGGTTCTTAACCTAAACTCCATGCTCGTGACTTGCAACAAACCCTTGATTCATGGTTGATCCATTCAGGTATCCTTAATATCAATGAAACTTGGGTGTTGATAAGGTGTAAACCATAATCCACCAAAAATGGATGGTTGATATTAAGGATAACATGATCCATCCCATGACCTTTGTTTGGTGTGCTTTGCTTGATCCTCTTAATTTCTCTCCAGGCAGTGCAACCTGACAGATGTTCAAGCGGATCCAATAATTCTGATTGACATGCCATTGCATTGCATAACATCATCTGCATATTTGCATCCGAAATCTCATGCTTATTCATTTGCAGGGTATTCCTTTTTTAAGGGGGGCCTTAAAATCGAATAAGCAGTGCATCGCATACCATGCATACTAACCCTTGTTTGTTTTGCAGGTGTCACCGCAGTGTCTAATGTTTGTTCCCTGTTTCAGGTAGTTATTGGTCCCAAGCGAGTTCACAGGTACCCGACAAAGGAAAACCGTCCACGACTAGCAATGGACCAGATACAGAAAGAACTGGCTGATATGCGTGAAAGGATGGATTAGTTCATGACATTGATGACTGGTATGGCAGAAGGCCAAGAAAAGCTGAGGGAATTGGTTGAGCAACCGAGGCCTGATCCAGAGGTGGAAATACCAAGTGCTAAGGGGAACCCTGGTAACCCTGGGAACGCTGATAACCCTGTGAACACTGGAAACGCGGGTAACGCAAATGTTGATGGAAACCCGGGTAATGTTGGCAACACGGGACATGTTGGGAATGGTATTGGCGGAAGGTACAATGTGAACCAAGGGATTCGGATTAGCGGGCGCCCCGTTACTGAAGATTGTCAGTATGATCAATTTTCTTTGCACGACAAAGCTCACGAGACCACTCGCCGTATGGATGAGCTTGCTGAGAAGCTCAAATCTTTGGAGTCTCAAAATTCCTTAGGTTTTGATGTCACCAATCTTGGTCTGGTTCAGGGAGTAAGGATCCCTCACAAGTTCAAACCCCATACTTTTGAGAAATACAACGGGGCTTCTTGCCCTCGCACTCATCTCCAATCTTATTTGGGAAGGTTGGGAGCTCACACTAAAGATGAAAAGCTGTGGATGTACTATTTTGAAGACAGTCTAACTAGAGCTTCTCGTGAATGGTATTCTCATTTGTCTCGCACTACCATCAAGAGCTGGAAAGACTTGGCAGAGGCTTTTATCAAGCAATATCAATACAACTTGGACATGGCTCCAAATCGGACCTTGTTGCAAGGAATGTCTCAGACTGCCAAGGAAACCTTTAGAGAATATGCTCAGCGTTGGAGACAGATTGCTGCATCCGTCCAACCCCCTATGTATGAAAGGTAGATGGCGGACATGTTCATGAACACTCTTCAAGGCAATTATATCGAGAGATTGGTTGCTTGCCCGTCAATCAGCTTTGCAGAGATAGTGATTGCTGGAGAAAGGATCGAGAGTCTGTTGAAGATGGGCCGAATTCAAGACAACAGTGCTTCCAACTCATCAGTTCCCAAGAAACCGTTTGCTGGTAACGATCAGCGAAGAAGAGAAGGTGAGACGAGCATTGTATATGCCGGTAGAGGCAGGGGTAGAGGACGCCCTAATTATTATCAAGATCAAGTGGCCGCAATCACTATTCCAACACCTGCTCCTCAACAGCAACAACAACCGCAGTATCATCCGCAACAACAACCCAGGTACAACAATCAACAACAAGGAGGTAATCCGGGTCAGCAGAGACCCTATCAACAACGTCCAAGGCAGGCGGACCGGGTCATCGAGCCAATCCCAATGCCTTATTCTGTATTACTTCCCAAGCTGATTGACATGAATCTGGTTACGTTGAGAACTCTGGCCCCACCGGTTGATCCCAACAATCTGCCTAGAGGTTATGATGTCAACGCCAGATGTGCTTTTCACTCCAACGCACCTGGCCATACTACAGATAATTGCAAGGCTCTCCAGCTAAAGGTGCAAGATTTGAGAGATGTCCAAGCCATCAATTTTTCTCCGGTGCCTAATGTTATCCAAAACCCGATGCCAGCTCACGGCGGGCAGAGGATTAATGCTGTTGATAGTGGGGAAACTTTGAATTCGGTTTCTGATGTGACTAAAGTGAAGACTTCGCTATCGGTGGTCAAAGACCGACTCTTGAAAGGAAGGATTTTCCCGGGCTGTGGGGAAGAGTGCAGAAATTATCAAGATGCCGAGAACGGATGTGACAGTTTGAGAAGAGGTATTCAGCAACTGATAGATGAAGGTTGTCTTCAGTTCGATCAGACTCGTCCAGTGAAGAATGATGTGTCGACAGTAACATTTTATTTCACTCTTGAAGAAATATATGTTCCTGAGAGACCCGCTCCGATTACAATATATTTCCCAGAAAGTCCAACACCAATTAACTCTGACAACCCTCAACTGACTTTGATTGGTCCGATCACCATCACGGTACCAGGACCTATTCCGTATGAGAAAGACAGTGCTATCCCGTGGCACTATGGGGCTGATATCTACTTCCAGGGGCAGAAAGTTAACGAAGAAGACTTTGACATTGGTAACTCCGCTGTAGACAATATTGGAGGAATTGGTGGCTTCACTCGCAGTGGACGCCTATTTGCACCATCTACATTGCACACGAATACTGAAGCTGATGCGGCTGCCAAGGCTAAAGGAAAACAGGTAGCCACCGAAGAGGTTACTACTGAAGAAGCTCCTCCTAAGACCGCATTCGAGAAGGAAGTGGACGAGTTTATGAGGATTATCAAGAAAAGTGACTACAAGGTAGTCGACCAGCTAAATCAGACACCCTCAAAGATCTCCATTCTCTCATTATTGATGTGCTCTGAGGCACACAGAGCAACCTTGTTGAAAGTAATGAATATGGCCTATGTTCCACCAGAGATAACTGTTAACCAACTGGAGTCGGTAGTTTCAAATGTACACACTAGCCATGCGCTAGGTTTCACCGATTATGACCTAACATCTGAGGGCAGGAATCATAACAAAGCCTTGCATATCACAATGGAATGCAAAGGGACGGTGCTTTCCCATGTTTTGGTTGATACAGGTTCTTCTCTGAATGTTCTCCCAAAGAAAGCCTTAACGAAGTTGGATTGCGATGACGCCACCCTGAGGCCGAGTAATTTAGTTGTAAGGGCTTTTGATGGCTCTAAGCGAGCTGTTTGTGGCGAAGTTGAGTTGCCAGTTAAGATCGGACCGCAGGTATTCAAAAGTACCTTTTATGTGATGGATATCCAGCCTGCCTATAACTGTCTGCTAGGTCGACCCTGGATTCGTGCTGCCGGTGCTGTTACTTCTACTTTCCACCAGAAGCTCAAATATGGACTAGAAGGTCAGATCGTCACCGTCTGTGGTGAAGGGGATATTTTTGTTAGCCACCTGTCTACATTTAAGTATGTGGAGATGGATGGCGAGATGCATGAGATGCTGTGTCAGGGCTTCGAAGCCATAAACATCAGTGAGGTCGCGCCCAAAAATGTCTTTTCACCTGAGTCTGAGATGGTCGGGACTTCTATCTCTTCATACAAGCAAGTTGTTGAAGTGGTTAATGTAACACCCTTCTAAAATACCCCAAATATTTAATTAAAATAACAATATATATATATATATATATATATATATATATATATATCAATCAGAGTAATATGCAATTAAGGGTGTCACACAATCACTTCACACCATTATCCATAATATTTAGTCATGCTCATTATTTAACTCAAAACATAAAGTATTGCACAATACGCAGCGGATAGAGATCAAATCGATCATTCAAAACATGTAACACACTCCATGTAAAATTATTCAACAAGGTAAAACATCCCGTCCCGATGTTACATCTATCAGAGCATGACCCACTAAGGAGACTACACTAGACTCCAAGCACTAGCTTCTACTCAATCACTGCTCGTTACCTGAAAAATAGTTGTAAGGGTGAGTTCCTCAATCGATATAATAAGCATTATAAAATATCATGTCATGTTAAGTAATTTAACACATTAATCACCCTAATCACATCACACATTCAGTAACGGCACATCAACTCAAATATCATACTCGATACCAATGCAACTCATACTCAATATCAACACAAACACACGTATAACATTGGAATACATCCATTCATATTATACGCCATACATATATTATGCAATGAGACTCCATGCATGCGGTACCGACTATTCGTGAACATATAGTTCAACTTCACCGACCAAATCCAGGTACGGCTACCAAGCTCACTAGTCCCACTCATTTGAGACCTAGTGACTCACATCACTAATTCCTCACCATGGGAATTAGCTACCACCCCAAGGGCCATGCTATGCACGTTAATCACCTAGCATGCAAACATCAACAACAATCTACAATGATTTACTCACTAATTCCTCACCATGGGAATTAGCTACCACCATAAAGGCCACAATATGCATGCTAATTCACCTAGCAATGCAACATCATCAACAATAATCCACAATGGACATATGCTCACACTCTAAGCCATAAAATAGTCCATTCACAAACACATGCATAATATATACACTCATAGCATTATGCATACCATCATACATCATCAACACATTCATCAAAACATCATATCGTGTCAAATAATTAATCACAGTATTAGCACAATCTACTAATACCTATACTGCTCAAAACAGCGGGAATAATCCCTACTATATCACACACCGATATAGGCCACCCATCACATATACACATAACATTTAAAATATCCATTTTTCTTCTTTTTGACAGTGTTAACCGGTTAACGCCCTGGGTTAACCGGTTAACGCAACACAGAACACACTTTCTGGCAAAACGCAATAGTGTTAACCGGTTAACGCCCTGGGTAAACCGGTTAACGCAGCACAAACACGCTTCCTGCCCAAAACTTAACAGTGTTAACCGGTTAACGCCCTGGGTTAACCGGTTAACGCAGACAGAACAGCAATATCTCAGCAATCACAACAGTGTTAACCGGTTAACGCCCTGGGTTAACCGGTTAACGCAGACAAAACAGCAATTTTTCACAATTCAACACAGTGTTAACCGGTTAACACCCTGGGTTAACCGGTTAACGCAAGACAGAAAGCTGTTCCTGCGCTAACACAAAGCAAAATGCAGAATTCTCCGCATTTTCCGCTGTTGGAGGACTTCCGGACCTCCGATTCCAATTCCGTAACAAGCTATACGTCCAGCAAATTACGACTCACACGACTATCGATTCGATTACAGTTTTTAACTTAGTTTATCCAACGTAATTTTCAGCATTCACGATCCCAATTAGGGTCAATTCAACGGTTTATCACTACCCATTACATGCTAATCCACAATACCCATTAAACGACGATAAACCCCCCTTACCTGAGTTAATCCGGCGAATCTTTTAGCTTCAAGCTCTTCCTTCTTCAACCTTCTTCCTCTTGTTCTACCTCTTTGCCCTTTCTCCACTTTCCACTTTTCAGCCGTGTAGGTGTTTAATTGGCTGCATTATATGGTAAAACACTAATGTCTTGATTGATGTCATGACATGCATATGTGACTACTTTGTAGTTACTGCAGGACTAGCTAACACAGGATTTATTGAATGTCAAACTGGACGTTGTGACATTCATACCTGTCAACAGATACTAAGGAATAGAACATCAGGAGTTCTGTTAGAACTTAGTATTCACTTGCAGTCTGGTTATCAAGGAAGAACCAGACCTGGCATAAGGCCTACTGACTGAATGTCAAACTGGATGTTGTGACATTCATCATTGACAGCAGCTACTGAAGATTGGGCAGAGTGGTGTTCTGCTATACTTCAGCATTTTACTTAGTTTGTTCTTCAAGAGAATAACAGAACTAACTTAAGGCCAACTGTGTAAATGTTAAGTTGGACACTTTGACATTTACTAATGTAAGCTGGTATTGTAGTATGGTCATTTTGATCATGTACAGGTCAGCAGATTTGTACAGTCTGTTTTCTGGAAAAACAGACTCAGCATATGGACCTTGATGTCAAGCTGAATGTCGTGACATTCATTCCTGACAGCATATGCTAAATTGTAGGTTGTTCAGTTTTCTGTTACAGCTTTCTCAGGCTATTCTTTAGGAAGTCAACAGCTTAGAGAAAATCCAGGAAATCAACAACCAAGCTACATTCAATGAACCTAACAAATAGCCTATTTGTTAGCAACCTAAATATTGAATTTGTGGGAACTTATGTGACCTAAAATTCAGGAAAATACAGGTGCAAAAGCCCAGGTGCTGCAATATAAAAAGGAAGGCATTCCTCCATTCAGTTTCAGTGGGACAAGGAGCAAGAGGCACTAGCTCTTGGAAATTCCAAGGCCTTGAATGCTTTGTTCAATGGAATCAGCAAGAACATCTTCAGGCTAGTTCACCACTGTGAGCTAGCTAAGGAAGTTTGGGATACTCTCAAGGTAACTCATGAAGGTACTTCCAAGGTGAAGATGTCCAAACTTCAGATGCTGACAACCAAGTTTGAAAATCTGAAGATGAAGGAGGAAGAGACTATTCATGACTTTCACATGAATATTCTTGAAATTGCAAACACCTCTGGTGGACTAGGTGAGAAAATGACTGAAGAGAAACTTGTAAGAAAGATTCTCAGGTCCTTACCTAAGAGGTTTGCTATGAAGGTCACTGCCATAGAGGAGGCTCAGGACATCAGCAATATGAAGGTAGATGAGCTCATTGGTTCTCTCCAAACCTTTGAAATGGGCTTAGGTGAGTATGCTGAGAAGAAGAAAAGCATAGCCTTTATAACAAATGCTGAAGAGGAGTCAGAAGAAGGATATACAGGAGGTGATGAAAGTATATCAGAAGCCCTAGCCATGCTTGGGAGGCAATTCAACAAGTTCATGAAGAAGATTGATCAAAGAGGCAGACCTAATGTCAAGAACATCCCGTCTGACATTAAGAAAAGATCAACTTCTGAGGAGAAGTTCAACCATGGGAAGGGAATCCAGTGTCATGGCTGTGAAGGGTATGGACACGTCAGAGCTGAATGCCCTACTTACCTCAAATTGCAAAGTAAGGGGCTAGCTATCACATGGTCTGAAGGAGATTCTGAAAGTGAGTCTGAAGGAGAATCTGCCAAACATGTCACTGCACTAACCAGTATGTGTGTCTCTGAAGATGACACAAGTGCAGATGAGCTGACAATTGATGAACTTGCTGCAGCATATCAAAAGCTGTGTACCACCAATGCAGAAGTGCGTGCACAAGGAGAAAAACAGAAGAAACTCATCAAGGAACTGGAAGATGAGAGACAGAAACAACTGTCTGCCATAGAGGGGCTAAAAGATGAGATAGCCCTGCTGACCTCCAAGCTGAACCAGATGACCAAATCCATCAGAATGATGAATAAGGGAACTGATACCTTGGAAGAAATTCTAAAGGTGGGTCAGCAGTCTGGAACCAAATCTGGGCTAGGATTTGAAAAAAGAGCTGAACACAAACGCCCAAAGGCTAGAGTTCAGAAGTTCAAGCCGATGTCAAAGCCAATGTCTCAACATCGAGGAGCTAGGATGAATGATCATCAGAAGAGAATATACCAGAATTGGAGGTGTCACCACTGTGGCAGGCTTGGACATATAAAAGCCTTCTGCTACTGGATTCATGGCTTCCCTAACAGAGCCTCACATGTCAGACCTAAGCATAACACACGTAAGCGATGTGTTCCCATTAAGAAGCAACAATGGTATGCTAGGATAGCTCACACTGCCCTAAGGGCCTCTTCCAGAGAAGACTGGTACTTTGACAGTGGATGTTCAAGACATATGACTGGTATGGAAAATCTACTGGTAGACATTCAACCTCACACCACCAGCTATGTGACTTTTGGTGATGGGGCCAAAGGAAAAATAAGAGGTGTGGGCACACTGGACTGTTCTGGAGTGCCAAAACTGAACAATGTGCTGTTAGTAAGAGGACTAACTGCAAACCTCATCAGCATAAGTCAGCTGTGTGATCAAGGGTTTCATGTTCAGTTCACTAAGGAGCTGTGCATCGTGACAAGTGGTGACAATCAGGAAGTTATGAGAGGAACCAGGTCCAAAGACAACTGCTACCTGTGGGAACCTGATCTCTCTAACTTTTCCACAACATGTTCCTCAGCCAAGGAAGAACAGGAGGTAAAGCTGTGGCATAGAAGACTTGGACATCTCCACTTACGGGGAATGAAGAAGATCATATCCAAGGAAGCAGTCAGAGGAATGCCAAAGCTTCTGATTGATGAAGGAAGAGTCTGTGGAGAATGCCAAGTGGGCAAGCAAACCAAGATGTCACACCCAAAGCTGGGATATTCCACAACCTCCAGAGTTCTGGAGCTGCTGCACATGGACCTAATGGGACCTATGCAGGTTGAAAGTCTTGGTGGGAAGACGTATGCCTACGTGGTGGTTGATGACCATTCCAGATACACGTGGATAAGCTTCATCAGAGAGAAGTCAGATGCATTTGATGTCTTCAAAGATCTGTGCATAAGACTTCAAAGGGAAAAGGACAGTTGTGTGGTCCGGATTAGAAGTGATCATGGTACTGAATTCAAGAACTCCAAGTTTGGTGAGTTCTGCTCGTCTGAAGGAATAAGCCATGAGTTCTCCTCACCTATAACTCCTCAGCAGAATGGAATAGTTGAAAGAAAAAATAGAACTATTCAAGAATCTGCCAGAGCAATGATTCATGCAAAGAAGCTCCCTATGCACTTTTGGGCTGAAGCAATGAATACCGCGTGCTATGTTCACAACAGAGTCACCTTGAGAAAAGGAACCTCCTCCACTCTGTATGAAATATGGAAGGGTAGAAAACCCACTGTGAAGTACTTTCATATTTTTGGAAGTAAATACTACATCCTCACAGATCGTGAACAGAGAAGGAAGCTAGATCCCAAAAGTGATGAAGGCGTATTTCTGGGATACTCCACTAACAGCAGAGCCTATAGAGTGTTCAACTACAGGACCAATGTCCTGATGGAGTCCATAAATGTCATTGTGGATGATAAAGAGGAAGGAACCGATGTCATGGAGGATGTTGAAACATTCCTTGATAGTCCAACTGACAGTCCAGTCAAGCCTGAAGAAGTACAGGAACCTCCTCCTGAATGTGAAGTAGAAGCACCCACCAAAGTGCCATCTATCAGAATTCAGAAAGACCACCCTAAGGATCTTATCATAGGGGATCCCACCAGTGGTGTAACCACCAGGTCAAGAGGAATAAACTTAAATTCCTGCTTTGTTTCCAAGGTTGAACCAAAGAATGTGAAAGATGCCCTGACTGATGAATACTGGATCATTGCCATGCAAGAGGAACTCGAGCAGTTCACAAGGCATGAAGTATGGGAGCTGGTTCCAAGACCTGAAGGGTCCAACATCATTGGTACCAAGTGGATCTACAAAAACAAATCTGATGAGAAAGGAGTAATTACTAGAAATAAAGCAAGACTAGTAGCTCAAGGATACACTCAAGTTGAAGGAGTAGACTTTGATGAGACATTTGCTCCTGTGGCTAGACTTGAGTCCATCAGATTGCTGTTGGGTGTAGCATGCATCCTGAAGTTTAAGCTATTCCAAATGGATGTGAAGAGTGCATTCTTGAATGGCTACCTGAATGAAGAAGTCTATGTGGAACAACCCAAAGGGTTCTGTGATCCTAACCAACCTGAGCATGTATACAAGTTGAAGAAAGCCTTGTATGGGTTGAAGCAAGCACCCAGAGCTTGGTATGAAAGGTTAACTGAATTTCTGACCTCAAATGGATACAGAAAGGGTGGCATAGATAAAACCTTGTTTGTGAAGGATGAAGAAGGCAAAATCATGATAGCCCAAATCTATGTGGATGATATAGTCTTTGGTGGAATGTCAGAACAAATGGTTAAAAAATTTGTTCACCAGATGCAATCTGAGTTTGAAATGAGTCTAGTGGGAGAACTGACCTATTTCCTTGGAATGCAAGTAAACCAAATGGAGGACTCTATGTTTCTCTCCCAAAGCAAGTATGCCAAGAACATAGTTAAGAAGTTTGGTATGGATCATGCCAGGCACAAGAGGACTCCAGCTCCTACTCATCTGAAGCTAACCAAAGATGATGGAGGACCTAGTGTTGATCAATGCCTGTACAGAAGCATGATAGGCAGTCTGCTGTATCTAACTGCAAGTAGACCTGACATTTCCTATGCAGTTGGAGTGTGTGCCAGATATCAAGCAGAGCCCAAGGTGAGTCACTTGAATCAAGTCAAAAGGATCCTCAAGTACATCAATGGGACATGTGACTATGGGATGCTGTACTCACATGGGTCTGAGCCTGTCCTATCTGGATACTGTGATGCTGATTGGGCTGGAAGTGCTGATGACAGAAAAAGCACATCAGGTGGATGTTTCTTCTTAGGAGAGAACCTCATATCGTGGTTCAGCAAGAAGCAGAACTGTGTCTCTCTGTCGACTGCAGAGGCTGAATAGATAGCTGCTGGAAGCAGCTGCTCCCAATTGGTGTGGATGAAACAAATGCTCACTGAGTACAATGTCACTCAAAATGTCATGACATTGTTCTGTGATAATCTCAGTGCCATCAACATCTCCAAGAATCCCATCCAACACAGCAGGACCAAACATATTGACATTAGGCACCACTTCATCAGAGATCTGGTGGAAGACAAGGTGATCACTTTGGAACATGTAGCCACGGATCTCCAACTGGCTGACATATTTACAAAGGCTCTGGATGCTAATCAGTTTGAAAACTTAAGGAGCAAACTGGGAATATGTCTCTCTGAGACCTTATAGCAACCACTGATGTTTGGGATAAATTGTTTGATACCTCTGCCTATTGAACAATTTGTACTAGGCTATGATTGGTCAACAGATCATAGCTATGCTGCTTGCAACAAGGGTGGATACAAGAAGGTAAGGAGACACCCTACAGAGAGAAGGTCACTGTACCTGCAGGAGTTCAAGGATGCTGTTCATGCAGGAGTGGTTCTGGATGTCAGAAACAAAATCATGGCATCTGATATGGTGGTACCTACTGTTAAGCAAAAGTGGGTGATCACTTGATCGAAGCTGTGAAGCAAGATCAAGTGGAAGTTAACTTGGTTGAAACTGTGAAGTAAAACCAAGTCTGGGACTCTGTCATTGTGCTCTGACAATGTTGTTGGCTTTGGCAACATTTGTGACAAAAAGGGGGAGTAATAACCATCCATCCCTGACAAACAGAGTAAGTCTCTACAACAGACTCTCATGACAGATCTGAAGATTCCCCCCCCTGCAGCAGATATTGAAGTTTAGGTGCAACTTCTAATATGTGTGTGCTGCTAACTGAAGTTTTTATTTAACTTCCATGTGTGTGAGTGTGCTGCCACTCTGAGTGTTTTAGCTAGTATTATTTCCTGCTAGGTGAGTGTTTCCGCTGCTATGAACTCTGTTATGGGGATCAAAGTGTTTTAGCCAAAAATTTGCCAAAGGGGGAGTTTGTAGGTGTTTAATTGGCTGCATTATATGGTAAAACACTAATGTCTTGACTGATGTCATGACATGCATATGTGACTACTTTGTAGTTACTGCAGGACTAGCTAACACAGGATTTATTGAATGTCAAACTGGACGTTGTGACATTCATACCTGTCAACAGATACTAAGGAATAGAACATCAGGAGTTCTGTTAGAACTTAGTATTCACTTGCAGTCTGGTTATCAAGGAAGAACCAGACCTGGCATAAGGCCTACTGACTGAATGTCAAACTGGATGTTGTGACATTCATCATTGACAGCAGCTACTGAAGATTGGGCAGAGTGGTGTTCTGCTATACTTCAGCATTTTACTTAGTTTGTTCTTCAAGAGAATAACAGAACTAACTTAAGGCCAACTGTGTAAATGTTAAGTTGGACACTTTGACATTTACTAATGTAAGCTGGTACTGTAGTATGGTCATTTTGATCATGTACAGGTCAGCAGATTTGTACAGTCTGTTTTCTGGAAAAACAGACTCAGCATATGGACCTTGATGTCAAGCTGAATGTCGTGACATTCATTCCTGACAGCATATGCTAAATTGTAAGTTGTTCAGTTTTCTGTTACAGCTTTCTCAGGCTATTCTTTAGGAAGTCAACAGCTTAGAGAAAATCCAGGAAATCAACAACCAAGCTACATTCAATGAACCTAACAAATAGCCTATTTGTTAGCAACCTAAATATTGAATTTGTGGGAACTTATGTGACCTAAAATTCAGGAAAATACAGGTGCAAAAGCCCAGGTGCTGCAATATAAAAAGGAAGGCATTCCTCCATTCAGTTTCAGGGATTTTGAGGCGTGAAGATTTAGTGTGTCCATCTTACTTCACTGCTGTATTTTTGTGAGTCTAGAATTAGACGTATCTTGTAAGCCAAGTCATTATCAAGTAGATGATTGCTTTGGCATAGGGTGTTCATTGAGTTGTAAGTGTTGTGTCACTCGAAGCTTTTAAGCGTGAGTGCTGTGTATCTTGGTTTAAGCTGTGAAGCATAACCAAGAGTTGTTTTTGAAGTGTGACTTCAAAGTGTTTTTAATATCACTGAGGTGATTGAGGGGGAGTGAGTAGGAACTCTGATCTTAGGTTAAGATTGAAATTGCATTGGGTAGGGATTAAGTGATAAGTTGTAAACGGGTGAGTTTAGCTTTGAATTGATACTACTAATAGTGGATTTCCTCCTTGGCTTGGTAGCCCCCAAATGTAGGTCATGTTGGACTGAACTGGGTGAACAATTACTTGTGTTATTTACTGCACTTACTGTTAAGTTCTGCATAATCCCTGTCTGTGCAGAATTGGATGTCATAACAACCAGTGTGACATCCAAAGTCTGATAACTAGAATTTCAAGCCGCTTCTCTGTTTCACGTAAAAACTCTTTTTACCAAATGGGATTCTTTTTCCTTATTTCACACTTATATATTTTCCAATAATTATTATTCCAAAATAATAATAATAATAATCCCATAATTCCAATTATTTAATTAAATTAATAAATATAATATTAATTTAAATCAAATAATTATCTTATTTTTATTGGGGTGTTACAACTCTCCCCCACTAAAAGAGTTTTCGTCCTCGAAAACATACCTCAAGCGAATAACTCCGGATAAGACTCCTTCATCTGACTCTCAAGTTCCCAAGTCACATTGCCACCTGCTGGTCCTCCCCAAGCTACCTTCACCAAGGCAATCTCTTTACCCCGCAACTGCTTCAACTCTCGATCCTCTATCCTCATAGGTGATGTTTCAACAGTCAGGTTATCTCTCACCTGTACATCATCTACTTGGACCACATGCGACGGATCAGGAATGTACCTCCTCAACTGAGAAACATGAAAAACCTCATGCAAATTCGCAAGTGACGGTGGTAAAGCGATACGATAGGCTACCTCCCCTATCCTCTCCAAAATCTGATAAGGACCAATAAATCGAGGTGTCAACTTCTTCGACTTCAAAGCTCGACCAACCCCAGTTATCGGAGTAACACGAAGAAACACATGATCTCCCTCTTGAAACTCAAGTGACTTCCTCCTCTTGTCGTGATAACTCTTCTGACGACTCTGAGCAATTCTCATCTTCTCCTGAATCATCTTAATCTTTTCCGTAGTCTGTTGAACAATCTCCGGTCCAACCACAACACTCTCACCGGACTCATACCAACATTAAGGCGTCCGACATCTCCTACCATACAAAGCTTCAAACGGTGCCATACCAATGCTCGAATGAAAACTATTGTTGTAGGTAAACTCAATCAAAGGCAAATAACAATCCCAAACACCTCCCTTTTCCAAAACACAAGCCCTCAAAAGATCCTCTAGGGACTGAATCGTCCTCTCAGTCTGACCATCAGTCTGCGGATGATATGCAGAACTCAATCTCAGCTTAGTTCCCATAGCCTTCTGCAAACCTTCCCAGAACTTCGATGTAAATCTAGGATCTCTGTCCGAAACAATACTCGACGGAATACCATGCAAACTTACAATCTTCTCAATATACAACTCAGCTAATTTCTCTAACGGATAATCCATTCTGATCGGAATGAAATGAGCCGACTTTGTCAATCTGTCAACAATCACCCAAATAGCTTCACAATTCTTATTTGTCCTCGGCAAACCAGACACAAAATCCATACTGATACTATCCCACTTCCACTCTGGAATAGTCAACGGTTGCATTAGCCCAGACGGCTTCTGATGCTCAATCTTTGACTTCTGACAAGTCAAACAGGAATAAACAAAACTCGCAATTTCTCTTTTCATTCCTGGCCACCAAAATAACTTTTTCAAATCATGATACATCTTTGTAGCTCCAGGATGAATACTCAGGCCACTACGATGTCCTTCCTCCAGAATACTCTTCTTAAGTTCGGTAACATCCGGAATACACACCCGATTACCAAATTTCAAAACATCATTCTCATCAACTCTGAATTCACCACCTTGACCTTGATTCACTAGAGTCAACTTATCAACCAAAAGCACATCGGATTTCTGACCCTCTCTAATCTCATCCAGAATACCACTCGTTAACTTCAACATTCCCAATTTAACACTATTGTGAGTACTCTCACACACCAAACTCAAGTCTCTAAACTGCTCAATTAAATCCAATTCCTTAACCATTAACATAGACATATGTAATGATTTCCGACTCAATGCATCAGCCACTACGTTTGCTTTACCCGGATGGTAATTCAAACCAAAGTCATAATCCTTCAGAAATTCTAACCATCTCCTCTGTCTCATATTTAGCTCTTTCTGATCAAACAAATACTTTAAACTTTTATGGTCACTGAAAACCTCAAATCTTGATCCATACAAGTAATGCCTCCATAACTTCAGAACAAATACCACAACTGCCAACTCTAAGTCGTGTGTCGGATAGTTCCTCTCATGAACCCTCAGTTGTCTCGAAGCATAAGCTATAACCTGCTTATTCTGCATCAACACACCACCCAAACCCAACAATGAAGCATCACAGTAAACCTCAAATGGTTCCGACGAACTCGGTAATATCAGAATAGGAGCAGTAGTTAACCTTCTCTTTAACTCTTGGAAACCTTCTTCACATCTTGAGTCCCAAACAAACGCTTGCCCCTTTCTGGTCAACATCGTCAACGGTAACGCCAACTTAGAAAATCCCTCAATGAACTTCCTATAATAACCAGCCAATCCAAGGAAACTTCGAATCTCAGCAACAGACTTAGGAGCTTCCCACTTAGACACCGCTTCTATCTTAGAAGGATCAACAGCAACACCACCTCTCGAAATCACATGACCAAGAAAACTAACCTCTTCTAACCAAAATTCACATTTCGACAGTTTAGCAAATAACTTCTTTCTTCGTAGAACTCCTAAAACCATTCTCAAATGCTCAGCATGCTCTTCTTCAGATTTCGAATACACCAAAATATCGTCAATAAACACCACAACAAACTGATCTAGGTACGGATGGAAAATCCTATTCATATACTCCATAAACACTCCAGGCGCATTAGTCACACCAAAAGGCATTACAGAATACTCATAATGTCCATACCTTGTTCTGAAAGCAGTCTTCTGAATATCCTCAGTTTTCACACGTATCTGATGATACCCAGATCTCAAATCTATCTTGCTGAACACACTCGCACCAACCAATTGATCCATCAAAACATCAATCCTCGACAAAGGATACCGATTCTTGATCGTCACTTTATTCAGTTGCCTGTAGTCCACACACAACCTCATAGTACCTTCTTTCTTCTTAACCAATAACACTGGTGCACCCCACGGTGACACACTCGGACGAATAAATTTCTTATCCAACAGATCTTCCAACTGACTCTTCAATTCAGTTAACTCAACAGCAGACATACGGTACGGAGCCATCGATATCGGTCTAGTACCAGGTACCAAATCAATCGAGAACTCAACTTCACGCTCTGGCGGTAATTCATTCACTTCTTCTGGAAACACATCAGGAAAATCACACACCACTGCTAGATCACAAATCGCCAGTTTATCTTTAGCCTCCAAAGTCGCTAACAGCATAAACAACTCTGCCCCATCTGCTACTGCCTCATTCACCTGCCTCGCTGATAGAACCAAACTCTCTCCTTCCTCAATCTCAGGAAAGATCACAGTCTTATCAAAACAGTTGATAGAAACCCGGTTAGACACCAACCAGTTCATACCCAAGATAACGTCAATCTGCACTAGTGGAAGACACACAAGGTCCATCCCAAAGTCTCTACCAAAAATACTCAAAGGACAATTTAAACAAACTGAAGTAGTAGTCACTGAACCCTTCGCATGAGTATCAATCACCATACTACCATGCATCTCAGATATCTCTAACTTAAGTTTCACAGCACAATCCAAAGATATAAAGGAATGAGTCGCACCTGTGTCAATAATAGCTACAAGAGGAAAGCCATTAATATAACACGTACCTCGGATCAAACGATCATCTGCAAAAGTCTCAGAACCCGATAACGCAAAGACCTTGCCTCCCGACTGATTCTCCTTCTTCGGCTTAGGACACTGTGGACTGATATGGCCCACTTCTCCACAGTTAAAACAAGTCACAGTCTTCAACCGGCACTCTGCAGCCAAATGACCACCTTTGCCACACTTGAAACACTTCTTCTCAACACTAGCACACTCATGGAAACGATGTCCAGCCTGACCACATCTGTAACACTTAGCAGGGGCACTGGAGTCTCCCCCACTAGGCCTCTTCATCCCACTCTGTCTCTGGAAACCTTTGCCAGCTGCATACGGTTTCCCACGATCATTCTGATTCTTGCCTCTCCTATCAACCCTCTGCTGATAGCTCTCCGCCCTGGCTTTGGTATCCTGATCAAAAATCCTGCAACAGTCAACCAAATCAGAAAACACTCTAATCCGTTGATACCCAATAGCCTGCTTAATCTCGGGACGTAACCCGTTCTCAAACTTCACACATTTCGAGAATTCCCTAGTAGCCTCATCATAGGGAGTGTAATACTTCGACAGTTCTGTGAACTTAGCAGCATACTCAGTAACAGACCGATTGCCCTGCTTCAATTCCAAGAACTCTATCTCTTTCTTTCCTCTGACATCCTCTGGAAAGTACTTCCTCAGAAATCTCCCTCTGAATACAGCCCAAGTGATCTCAGCATTCCCAGCAGTTTCCAACTCAGTGCGGGTAGCAACCCACCAATCATCTGCTTCTTCTGACAGCATATGCGTACCGAACCTGACCTTCTGGTTATCGGCACACTCAGTCACTCGGAAGATTCTCTCTATCTCCTTCAACCACTTCTGAGCGCCATCTGGATCGTATGCTCCCTTGAACATTGGAGGGTTGTTCTTCTGGAACTCACTCAATTGACGAGCAGCTCCCATTCCCACAACATTCGGATTTCCCCCAAGTACTCCAGCTAGCATACCCAGAGCCTCAGCAATCGCATCATCGTCTCTACCTCTTCCAGCCATCTCTATTCTGAAAACCCAACAAGCTAAAACAATAAGTACTGATAGGGTTACACAACACCTATCCCGTACAGGGGAAACAGAATAATTACGACTCGACTCGACCGACTATGCTCTGATACCACTAATGTAACACCCTTCTAAAATACCCCAATATTTAATAAAATAAAATATATTTATATATATATATATATATTATTAATATATATATATATATATATCAATCAGAGTAATATGCAATTAAGGGTGTCACACAATCACTTCACACCATTATCCATAATATTTAGTCATGCTCATTATTTAACTCAAAACATAAAGTATTGCACAATACGCAGCGGATAGAGATCAAATCGATCATTCAAAACATGTAACACACTCCATGTAAAATTATTCAACAAGGTAAAACATCCCGTCCCGATGTTACATCTATCAGAGCATGACCCACTAAGGAGACTACACTAGACTCCAAGCACTAGCTTCTACTCAATCACTGCTCGTTACCTGAAAAATAGTTGTAAGGGTGAGTTCCTCAATCGATATAATAAGCATTATAAAATATCATGTCATGTTAAGTAATTTAACACATTAATCACCCTAATCACATCACACATTCAGTAACGGCACATCAACTCAAATATCATACTCGATACCAATGCAACTCATACTCAATATCAACACAAACACACGTATAACATTGGAATACATCCATTCATATTATACGCCATACATATATTATGGAATGAGACTCCATGCATGCGGTACCGACTATTCGTGAACATATAGTTCAACTTCACCGACCAAATCCAGGTACGGCTACCAAGCTCACTAGTCCCACTCATTTGAGACCTAGTGACTCACATCACTAATTCCTCACCATGGGAATTAGCTACCACCCCAAGGGCCATGCTATGCACGCTAATCACCTAGCATGCAAACATCAACAACAATCTACAATGATTTACTCACTAATTCCTCACCATGGGAATTAGCTACCACCATAAAGGCCACAATATGCATGCTAATTCACCTAGCAATGCAACATCATCAACAATAATCCACAATGAACATATGCTCACACTCTAAGCCATAAAATAGTCCATTCACAAACACATGCATAATATATACACTCATAGCATTATGCATACCATCATACATCATCAACACATTCATCAAAACATCATATCGTGTCAAATAATTAATCACAGTATTAGCACAATCTACTAATACCTATACTGCTCAAAACAGCGGGAATAATCCCTACTATATCACACACCGATATAGGCCACCCATCACATATACACATAACATTTAAAATATCCATTTTTCTTCTTTTTGACAGTGTTAACCGGTTAACGCCCTGGGTTAACCGGTTAACGCAACACAGAACACACTTTCTGGCAAAACGCAACAGTGTTAACCGGTTAACGCCCTGGGTTAACCGGTTAACGCAGCACAAACACGCTTCCTGCCCAAAACTTAACAGTGTTAACCGGTTAACGCCCTGGGTTAACCGGTTAACGCAGACAGAACAACAATATCTCAGCAATCACAACAGTGTTAACCGGTTAACGCCCTGGGTTAACCGGTTAACGCAGACAAAACAGCAATTTTTCACAATTCAACACAGTGTTAACCGGTTAACACCCTGGGTTAACCGGTTAACGCAAGACAGAAAGCTGTTCCTGCGCTAACACAAAGCAAAATGCAGAATTCTCCGCATTTTCCGCCGTTGGAGGACTTCCGGACCTCCGATTCCAATTCCGTAACAAGCTATACGTCCAGCAAATTACGACTCACACGACTATCGATTCGATTACAGTTTTTAACTTAGTTTATCCAACGTAATTTTCAGCATTCACGATCCCAATTAGGGTCAATTCAACGGTTTATCACTACCCATTACATGCTAATCCATAATACCCATTAAACGACGATAAACCCCCCTTACCTGAGTTAATCCGGCGAATCTTTTAGCTTCAAGCTCTTCCTTCTTCAACCTTCTTCCTCTTGTTCTGCCTCTTTGCCCTTTCTCCACTTTCCACTTTTCAGCCGCTTCTCTGTTTCACGTAAAAACTCTTTTTACCAAATGGGATTCTTTTTCCTTATTTCACACTTATATATTTTCCAATAATTATTATTCCAAAATGATAATAATAATAATCCCATAATTCCAATTATTTAATTAAATTAATAAATATAATATCAATTTAAATCAAATAATTATCTTATTTTTATTGGGGTGTTACAGTTAAGGCTGGTAATGCCCAAGGCTGGGGCAAAATTGTGGAGCCAATCATAAAAGAAGACACGTTTGGATTGGGGTATACTCCGGGGTCTCAGAAGAATGAAGCCGGTACTTTCTCCAGCGGGGGTTTGGTTTCTCCCCACACCGTCAATGCTGCAGACGAAGACAAGGCTGACAGCGACTGTGACTTAGATAGCTGGATTCGCCCGTGTGTCCCAGGAGAAAAGCTCGACAGTTGGTCGTTTGAAAAAGTCGTCCGGTTTACTCTACTGAAGGAGTAATTTTTATTGTTTTCCTTTTATCACATGCATAACAAAGTCTTACACTTTGACCAAGGTGTAATGACTCATCTGTAGGGCCATCCATTTAGTTACATTTCGCAATTATTTTCATCATCAATAAAGGACAGCTTTTGCAAACAATTTTGTGTTCTCTTTCTTTCAATTATTTTTACTTTACAAAAACGGCAATGTTTCTTTTTCATGTTTCTTTTTCGTTTTCTTTACAAAAATCCTCCATCATGATCACCCGGATCTCACTGCTAACGACACTGCTATGGCTAAGTATGACTTCGACAACCCTATCTATCAAGCCGAAGAAGGGGTTAAGGAAGATTGTGAATTGCCTGAGGAGTTAGCCAGGTTGTTGAAACAGGATAACCGAGCTATCACACCTTATCAGGAGCTGGTTGAGACCATCAACATTGGTACCGAAGACGACAAGAAAGAGATCAAGATCGGGGCCAGTCTACAGGCCGAGAGGGAAAGACCGTTGATCATGTACTTGACTGTGTTAGAAAGGTCAATGGGTTGTGTGCTCGGTCAGCATGACGAGTCAGGTCGAAAAGAGCATGCAATATACTACCTTAGCAAAAAGTTTACCGACTGTGAACAAAGATACTCACTGTTCGAGAAAACTTGCCGCGCTTTGGCATGGGCTGCTCACCGACTAAGATAGTATATGTTGACTCACACGACTCTATTGATATCAAAGATGGATCAAGTCAAGTATATTTTTGAAAAGCCAGCAGGGTTGCTAGGTGGCAAATGATGCTGAGAGAGTATGACATCCAATACACTTCACAAAAAGCCATCAAAGGAAGTGTCTTATTAGACTATCTTGTCGCGCAACCGATTGATGATTACCAACCTATGAGGTTTGACTTTCCTGATGAGGACATCATGTTCCTCAAATCGAAAGATTGCGAGGAACCACTCCCGGAGAAGGGGCCTGACCCTGAATCCAAATGGATTATGATGTTTGATGGGGCGCTTAACGTCAATGGTCGCGGAGTTGGTGTAGTGTTGATAACACCGGAGGGGGTTCATATGCCATTTTGTGCCAGAATAACTTTTCCCTGCACCAACAATGAAGCCGGACGAAGCAGAATGGGTCCGTTCTCGATACAATCAGCTAAGCCTAGTTGAGGAAAAGAGACTAGCAGCTATATGCCATGGCCAGCTATATCAGAGACGGACGAAGAGAGCGTTTGATCAGAAAGTGCGCCCTCGGAAGTATTGAGTCGGTGAATTGGTACTCAAAAGAATTCTTCCTCCCAACACAGATCACAGGGGCAAATGGACACCGGACAACGAGGGTCCATACGTGGTTAAAAGAGTTTTCTCTGGCGGAGCTCTGATGCTAACAACTATGGATGGCGAAGACTTCCTGTCCCCTGTCAACTCAGACGCAGTTAAAAAATATTTCGCATAGAATAGACCCGCTGGACAGTAAAAAGAATAGTCCAGGCAAAAAAGGGGCATCCCGACGAACAAAAAAAAGAATGAAGAGGTTCGGGCAAAAATTTGGAATAAAAAAAAAATAATGTACACCCGGTGAGTCGAAAACCCGAAAGGGCGGCTCAGGCAAAAAAGGGTATCCCGGTGGATTGAAAACCCAAAAGGGAGGTCCATGCAAAAGTTAGGGAATAAGCGAATAACTGCGATCTGAGTTCATTCGTGTTGTATCACCGTTTCATTCAATCCGGCAATCTTCGAAGGTTAAAGATCGTCTAACCATCCACTTCAGAAAGCAAGATGAGAATAGCGTCTTGAGGACATACGAGCCATAGCAGAGTCGAAACTCAGTGGGACCCCATTTCCACATTGCCATTAGGATAGTTTCTCTTGTTCAATTTATAGCAATCACCTCTTTTCAGGGATCAACTTCTGATATACTCGCCTATTCCTGGCACAAATTTTTCAACCAACAAAATTCGAATAATTCAGTTAAAAAGCCTCTTTATTTTTCATTTATCAGTTTGTTTGCAAAAGATGTCTGAATTCTTGAGGAAACATATTGCATCTGAATATAATGGTGGCTTTTACAGGTGATTTGCACAGGAAAACATTTAAAATTGCTTTGAATGTGCTTAATCCCGGACGGTGAATTCAAACCGAGTAATCCCCCGGGGCATACGTGTATTTTTTGGTTACAGGTCACAGGAACCGGATGCCAAGCCGTGAATCCTCATCCCCAAGCGGTTGACAAAGTCTCTCCTCAGCAGAGCAGGCTCCCCAGTAGAGTTGACAGTATCCAGACTGTATATCCCCAGTGGAGTTGACAGTGCCAGACTGTATCTTCCCAGCAACATCGGAGTAGTCGCATACCCAACAGACAAGAGGGTGGTGTTCCCAGTGTTCATCTCATTCCCCAGTAGATTATTTCTAACAGATTTGTTCTAATCCCCAGCTTGAGGACGATTAGCAAGTTCATATCCCCAGCAAAGGTCGATTCCTACGACATTTCCCCAGGAAGTGCCTTCCTCACAGACTCTCCTCACAGAGCCTCGCCAAGCAAAGTTTCCATAGTTGATACTTCCCCAGCAAGGTCAACTTTTCAAAAAAAATGCCGATTTATTTTCGGTGGCTCCCCGGTCCCGGCAGACGGATCGTTCCCCACAGAGCATTCAAGGATTGATACAGCGATCCTCTCCCTACCAGAGTTGCTTCCCCAAGCAGATTTCTTTTTTCTTTTGCACCATGCATAACATTTGCATTTGCATTTGCATGCATATCAAACATACACATAAGTTGATAAACAGGTCCTTCAAAGTGTCGCATTACACGAAAAACCGGCGGGAAAACAAAACAACAGAGCTGCCACCGTGCGTTATTTATCCCAAAAGAGGGAAAGGAAACGCTCAGAGTAAACCTGGAAAGAACATGGTCTCGCGACGAAAGAGAATGGGATCGGGAGTCGGTTATGCGAAGGGAAGGTATTAGCACCCCTACGCATCCGTCGTACTCGACGGGATCCACGCACAATAGGAAGGAAAATGGTTGCTAAAACACTGCTCAAACAAACACACACACTGGCTGAAAGAGACACAAGAAAACAAACAAGACTGACTCGGCAGGATATCGCATCCTGGGCCTACTTAGTCTATCAGGCATAGACATCAGAGTCAAAGTAGTTCGGACCGGGGAAACAACACATGCTCGCTAGGATGTCACATCCTATGCATACGTATCTTCTTGGACGAAGAAGAATCAGAGCATTCGTAGCTCGGCTAACACGCACACAAAACCACATAAACACGGGCAAACATGGAACCCGAATGCCAATCGCTGGACTTACATCAGCTTCCGAACCAAAACGCACCCACACCGGAAACCAGATGCCACTTGATGGACTTATACCAGACTCCACGCACACAACAAGAGGATACGGAATGCCAATCGCTGGGCTTACATCCATCTCCTGACACACGCAAAACAAAACAAAACAGGCGCCCGGAGAGATTTGCTCATCTCCTGCCTACGTACCTCATCTGGTATGAGGATCAGGGCGACGTAGTTCCCCTCCGAAGGGACACAGGACTAGCCTAACCAGATAACAGAGGGAGATACAACTAGGGAGAGTGACTCGAGCCTAGATGTTATCATGCAAAATCATCCCTAAGTCAAGGTTTCTAGCTAACTTGCACAGGGAGCAAGCCTATCCTAATCAGCTCAAATAGCAAAGCAAACAATCACAAATAGCACACACTATATACACACAAGTGGGGCTCAATCAATGGGTTAGGCTGCAAGAGCAAGCCATCTGTATCTGGGTCATGGTAGCTCTTAACCTTGACATTGAGAGTCAAGGTGAAGCCAGATGAAAGGTGAGTGAAGATGAGACTTCACAGCTCTTATCCCTGGTCAGGGAGAGCTTCAGACAATGAAGTGTGGGTCCAGAAAGTGGGAACCCTTCTACACTTGTGACACTGACTCAACTGATCTTGGGTTAATGTCCACAAGGCATCAACATGTGATGTGAGCCAAGGGACGACTCAACAGAATAGCAGGAGGTGGACTACATACCTCTTGTGTCTGCCAATTGCCTTAACAAAGGTCTTTACCTGCTTGGGGACAAAAATAAACAAGCACAAACATTGCCTCTTAAGGAGGACTTCAGACAGGTGCCTGGCTAGGTAACAAGCCAGGTCTTCTAGACTACATGGAGACAAGAGATTCTACCTCAATGCAAATGCTATCAAGAAAAGCAATGCAAGTTCTCAAAGAACTATTAGCAACTATGGTACCTGAAATCAATCAAATATAATCAGTATACCAATCACAAAGTCAAACAGACAACATAAGAATCAACAGTCACACAATCATTCACATGTGCAAAGCACAAGCCCAAAGCAAGTGAGCTAAGCATCCTACAAAATAGAACAAGTTAGTTCATAACAATCAACCAAATTTAATCAATTTGCATTAATCTCCTTAAAGCATTTGCTTCCTAACCTGAAAAGGAAACTCAAGCATGAGAAACAAGACCACTAGGACAAGCCTAGGGTCAAAAGGAGGTGAAAAATCCAAAACAGCAAGTGAAAATTATCCAAAATCAAGATCAAACAATCAAGAACCCAACCCAAGTGGTTCCACATTCATATCATTCATCATTATCATGTCATGAAAGAAAAAGTACAAAACATGCAATTTAGAACCTCAAAGGACCAAACAGAATGATCACAATTAAATCAATACCAAAACATTTCAATAAATCTTCAAAAAAATCATGATCAAACAGCATCAATAACATGTCAATCATACCAAATTTCAGCTTATTTGGATCAAGGGAAGTAAATCAATGAAATTCAAAAAGTTCAAACAAGTTCAAGCAATCTCATACATGGCATCAAAACAAGCATCAACTTCCATCAATCATAAAACAGAGACAAAACATGATAAATGAATGGGACTAAAACCATGATGAACCTCAAAGTGTCTACCATACACATATCAAATTTCAAATCCATCCAATTAATCACCAGAATTTCACAAATCAAATACAAACATGTCTCACAAATGGTCAACAATTGGTCAAGCAGAAAATAAAATTCCAATCAAATAGGAAATGCCTTCCAAAAATCCAGAAAAATTCACATGTATTCTCAACATTCACAAGTATTCTCATGCAAAAGTCCAGCTCAATTCAAGTTCAACAAGCATAGAAAATAAAATCAAGAAGATGCACAAAGCATGGCATGGCACAAAATGTAACACTCCAAAGATCATGTCATAACTCTCAATCCAGGAACTCAAAAATTACAAACCACATATCAAAATGACCAGGAACATGCCTAGAATATGCACAAAAAATTTCAAGAATTTCTAATGAAGTATCATCATTTCATGAATGAAAGAGTGAGCATGGTGCACAAAAGACACATTCAATCAAACCCTAGGCAAATATTTTTTCCACACGTGCACTGATCGCTCGACTGTGTGAGTCGAGAATGGGATACAAACTGCAAGTGCACAGTTCTATCGCGTAGTTTTAAAAGATATCGATCCCACAGGGACTTATGAATCGATATACCGTTATCTAAGGTTACTACGTAAATCTAAGGTGAAAATGTTTGATTGTTTGGGGAAAAACTAAGAGCTAAACTAAGATCTAGATTAAATATTAATAAAACGGATATCGGTATGTAGTTCGTCAAAACTAGGGAATCAAGTCTTTGTCGGTTTCTTGGTTTTAAAATGAATCGTTTCGGTTAACTTTATTGGTTAAAGGTTTTATCTCAAACTCTCGCTCTGTTGAATAAACCATGATCTTATATTAATGTAGCTGTCACTTATAATTAAGTCAAAAATCATATTTTGAAAACAATAAAGTTGCAGAAACTCCTTTTAAGAAAATACTGACCGTTTTTAACACCCTTATCTCAAACTCTCGCTCTGTTGACTTAGGTTATATAATCAAATCCAAATGCTTAACTCTCGTCCTCACATTCAATCTTTAAAAATACTTTTTGGAAAAGGTCAGAATTTAATTAACTCTAAAACTTGCTCTCGCCCTGATCTAGAATTAATGCCTAACTTACACTGTCCAGTTAAAATCTCAAACTCTCGCTCTATTGGTTTTAACTTCTTTATGTCTTTTACTTTTGTAAAAAATCTTGTTATTAAACCTGTAAGTTGAGACCGTAAAAAGATTGATTTTGATTTTAAGTTTAGATAGACCGACTCAGTCTTGATCCCTTATTCTGCTTACTTTACGTACCGATACCTGGGCAAATTAGCCAGACATGCTAAATAAATAAGAATTTATATCATGCATAAACAGACTCATTCCAGGCAGATAATATAGATAAATAATAAAACAAAATATTAAATAATGATTAAAGAACCTGAATGCGTAATACAATAGTCTTGAACACACCACCACAAGCCGGTAGGATTTGTTCTTGGATTCTTCAATTAAACAGTAAATTAAATCAAGGAAATAAAACTGGAATATAACGTAAGGTTAAATCCGGTATAAAGTTGCACAATAGTTTCCGGTGTAGAAACTATTATGCGAAAAATATCTAAAAGCTAAAATGGGAAAGGTAAATTTGCAAGGGAAAAAGAATGTAAAGCTTGCAAAAGAAATAAATAAAATAAACAATGCTGGAAAAGAAAAAATAAGCAAAAGCGTGAAAAGAAAATTTGGCAGAGCTTCGGCAATATGAGCGTGGAAAAACCGAGAGACCTTTAGGTTTTTGAGATGGCTATTTATAATAGTGTTGGCAACTGCTTTCCGTTTCTCCCATTCTTCAACGTGGCTACATGCACGGCGTGGATATAGGAGACCAACTTCTCAACGTTCTTCTTCCAGTCTTTCTGAGGGCGTTACTTGCGCCAAAAAGGTAGTGGAATTGTGTGACGCCCGTCACACTATGTGTGACGTCCGTCACAAGGCTGTTTTGTGTGACGCTCGTCACGCACCCTGTGACGTCCGTCACAGGCACAGCGTTGGTGACTTGTACGCTTTGGGCTGGGCTTTGGCATTTGGTCCCTTTTCTCTCCTTTTTGCACCTCCTTTTCTTCCCTTTTTCACTTTTGCTTCAAAATGGATACCTGACATAAATAGCAAGGAAATACTGCATAATATCTGATAAAATGAGATAAACTAAAGTGAATGATAATATAATCTAATTGAATTAAGTCTTAAAATGTGATATAATTTCGTGTTATCAAACTCCCCCATACTTAAATCTTTGCTTGTCCTCAAGCAAAATTCAGTATAGAACTTGTTAAAAGTTTTAGCCAGATGAAATTTCAAAGCACACATCAATTCGTACTAGGTTGCAAATGGATTTTCGTTTAGGAGGACTTGAGTTTAATCTTGACATCAACAACTACCGTTATAACTTAGATAACCCTACCTTATGCAAATCAGTTCAAGTACCCTATGATAGCTATCCTGGTTCCTTTAGTCTTATTTTACCCGTTTTCATTCTAGCGAAATCACATTAAGCCCTTTATCTTTTCGCGCACATAGTGGAGTAACCGGTTAGTGATTATGATCCGCTTTTAGCTAGAAGTTCTGGTACATAAGTCGGATAACTTCATTATTCAGTCCATTGCAAATTGCGGGGGATCGAACCGTAGTCCGCCCTACCAAGTTCAGTACCAGATACCTACTGAACCAACTCATAATGGATTTTTCATATTGTGTTTTTGCATGATCTGCAACTTTTAGATTAAATGATCTGGTAAGGATCACCTAATTTAATCAGTGCATTTCCTGATATATTCATATATTTTATGTTACTTTGGGGATCATTCACTTATATTCATCGGCTCTCCACGTAGTTTGCTATTAAGACGGTGTTGACTTCTCGTATAAACTACTCGGGGTTGTTATAAAACTAAAAGTTCGAGGAATCGGTATAATAGGTACTTATCCTGATCTAACATATTGAGGTTCTCAGAGCGTTGTTATGGTAATGATTTTGTTTTGATTTCACTAAAGTTTTATAAAGTAAGCAACCTTTATACTTATTGGGTGTGTTAAAAATTTTTTTGTTATGGCTCAAAAAAATTGAGGGAATGGATAATAGAAATTTTCACACTCGGACTTAACTTAAAATGAATTTTTTTTTTTTTTTTTTTTTTTTTTTTTTTTTTTTTTTTTTTTTTTTTTTAGATAATAAGAAAGGGAAATAACAATGAAAGGGAAGGTAACATACTTGAAAAATGGAAATAGGAAGAATATTGTTTCCCCCCCATACTTAAACTAAACATTGTCCTCAATGTTTTAAGGAAATGAAATACAAGATGGAAAGGAAAAAGAAACTACAACTAAGGTTGTCTTCCGCCTCTGGTTCTTGGACCTGGTGATCTCTGGCGTAAGTCTAAGTTGTCGAACCTGCTGAACAACTCAGTAAACCGCTGGTCGGTTATGGCATTCCGAGCATCCTGTTGCTGTTGCATTTGATGCATCATCTACATCATTTCGACATTCTGTGCCTGCATACCATCGATAGCATCCATAATGTCGTTGTTGGTTGCAGGCCTTCTTCGTCGACGACGTTGGGAGGATGGGTTAGTTGCATTACCGGAAGGGTTGAGCGGCACTGACTGTTGTGTAGGAGGATGATCACCTTGCTCCATTGCTTCAAACTCGTCTGTGGGCGGGTTTGTTTGTGAAGGCTCGGTGGCTTCGGGAGCGTTTAGATCATAGAGGTGGCGGTCGGGGTTTGTGACATCAGTTAGGGCGATATTTGGTAGAACAACGCTTGGGACTGCCTGGTTGTTCACCATAAGATAATATCCTCCGCCTACTCTGTTCTTAATCAGGCGGCTGGATCGACAGTAGCTGATATCCATAGATAGGGGAGGTAGAGATTCTAAAGTTTGGAGTTTATCCCCTAGGTTTAGGCCAAGTGCTATGGTGGTTATTAATCCACCAATCATAAAAGGTTGCCGGCCTCTAGCACATAAGGTGCGGATATGATGAAATAGAAAGGAGGCGGCGTTTACCTTAGTATTTGGTTCGAAGACGCATTGGAGGAAAAATAGCTCCTTTGAGTTGACCTTGTTGTTGCTTGGTCGTCCAAAAACTGTGTTTTGCAAGATGCGGATAAAGTACCGGATAGTTGGGTTATGTATATGGGAAGAAGGAGCTCTTCCCAGTTGTAGGCATCTATACCGGTAATTTTCTTAAAAAGGCCAAAAACGTCAACTGTGTTCCAGTTTGAGTTTGGAGGGATTCTGGGGTGTACCTGACCTTCTATGGGAAATTGTAACATGGTACTCAATTGGTTTTGGGTTAGAGAGTACTCGGTGTTAAACATACGGAAGGTTGCCGTACCGGTTAGAAATTCGTCTTCACCGGCGGGAGTGGTGTAGTCGTATGAACTTAAGAATTCTAAGGTTAGGGATGGGTAGGTGGGTTGATTATGAGTGCAAAGGAAGGTTAAGTCGGCTAGGCGGAGCATCCATTCGATACCTTGGAGTAGGCCTAATTGTTGTAAACAAGGTAAATCGGGGTACCTGGTGGAAACGACGCCTCGCTGTTGGAAACGCTCGAATTGCTCTTGCTGATAGTTGTCATCTCCGGATCGGAAGATGATATTTCCGAAATTTTGATTTCCCGCCATTGTGATGAATTTTGAAGGAGTGATTTGGAGTGGAAAAGAATTGTATATTTGATATGAGAGAATTGTTTGTGGTGAATGAAGGAGGTTTTGGTAGGTATTTATAGGAGAAGGATTGGAAGGTAGAAAGAAAAAGTGGTTGAAGAGTAATTAAGTGTGGTTAAATGAAAAGTGAATGGGGAATGTAAAAGGTAAGGGGTGTAACGTTCGTCTCCAACGGCTCCCTAACGTTCACATGTCTGAGGGGCGTTACGCTCGTCACAAGGGTGTGACGTTCGTAACAGGAGTTATGCGTGCCGTTCGTCATGGAGTGTGTGACGCTCGTCACACAGTTCTTTTTGGCAGGGCATTCAGCAGCGCTTCACATAATTAATCTGGAGATGAATTTATTTTGATTATTTTGTTTTTTTGGTTTTTAGATTGTTCTATTTAATTTAGCTAATTAATTTGTGTTGCCTGCTATTCTATTTCACATAATAATAATTCATTCTGAGTAACAGTAGAACAGTAGAGAACATAGCCATTGCATAAATTGAATAAAAGCTTTAATAAAATTAACATAATGTAATACAGGAAGGGAAAACAATGAAATGAAAGGAAATAAATGCGAATCATGAATTCAAATAACATTAATGAAAAATCTAGCCTAAAACTAAATAACTTAGAAAGAAATAACTAAATTCCATCTATCTTCGGATCTCTGGCCGGAGGAGCAAAAGAGTTAACACGATGCCGCAACATACGTAACTGACTTGCCGTGCTGCTCATGTATTCTAGGACTTCATGCCTCAAGTTGTGGAAATCTTCCCTGAGGGCGTGATGTTCTGACATCAAGGCTTCAATGACGGTTTTAATATCTGTTCCTGGCATATGATGTCGGAGATCAGGCATGGCTGATTCTTCGGTCAGGACAGGCTGAGGAGGAGGATCAATATCATAGTAGCCGGAGGTGTCTGAGGGTCAGATTCAGCATGAGAGATATGGTCAACATAGTGCTCATAGTCATCACAAATCTCATAGTCCTGGATGGATTCAGTGGATCCAGCAGGAGTTGGGGTTTCATTCAGGTTATAGAGCCAGTTCCTTTGGTTATGAACACTAGTCCTAGGATCGGGCATGGTGAATAGGCAGAGAACCTGGTTATCAATAATAAGCTCAAACTCATCAGACCCTAAGTTCGCTATGAACATAGTGTTGAAGAGGAAAGGTATACTCATAGTAGTAATGCCACAAAAAGGGTAAGGTCAAGCATAGGCTGACGCAATCCAATAGCATTACCTATCATGGTTATCAAACCGCCTATTCTAATGGGTGCTCGCTCATCCTGGATAAGGTGGTCCAAATTAGCTAACATAAAAGTAGCACCGTTTACTGGACGGTTCTGGGAAGCACAAAATATGATGAAGAGTTCATCACGTGAAACTGAAGTACTATTTGGCTTCTTCCCAAATAAAGTGTGTGTCAGGATCTTATGGAAATAGCGAAAGCTGGGTTGTGTATGCTTCCAGAGAGAAACTCATGTTCTTCGGGCTCATCATTTCCAGTCAGCTTACCCCAAAAGTGTTCAAGCTCTCTATATTCAAAAAGTTCTTCCTGGCTTACAGTGAATGTATCAAAGGAGGTAGGAAAACCCAAAAGGTTGGTAAAGTCTCTAATATTAAATTGGTACTCCATATTGAACATTCTGAACTGGATAAAACCTCTGCTAATTCCTTTTCCATGGCTGGGTAGATAGATTAATGAACTAAGGAATTCTAGTGTGAGTCTCCGGTAGGTGGTGAAATGTCTCAGGATAGGGGATGTCTCCCATCCTATCTGATTCAGCAAATACAGGACACTCTGTCTCAGTCCAAGGGCAGTCATAGCCCATTCATCAGCATATAAACTAGGTAGCATCTCTCTAGCGGCTAATTCTTCAAACTTTTGCTTCTGAGCCATTCCTCTGAACTTGATACCCATACGATCAAAATGTCCCATCTGGTTAGTGTTAGCTAGAGAAAAGAAAACATGAGTTTAAGTCAGGATTTGGCCAAATGCCGAAAGAAGGAAAAAAAATATATTATAATTTTTTTTCTTTTTAAATAAATCAAGAATGAATACTAAACAGAAATTAAAAGAATAATTAAGAAAGAAATAGGGAAATGATAATAATAGAATAATAAAATAACAAATTAATTTGTGGGTTGTCTCCCACTAAGCGCTTTGTTTAAATGTCGCAAGCTCGACAAAGAAACTGTTAAATATAGTCTATGAGTCCTGGGGGCGTTTCGTCTAAGTGTAGAATTTGCGAATCCTCGTTGGTTTCCGCATAGTGATAGTGTTTCAGACGTTGCCCGTTTACGGTGAACGGTTCTGTAGATTGTCCTTTTATTTCTACCGCTCCACTGGGAAAGATTTTAGTGATATGAAAAGGTCCTGACCATCTGGATCGTAGTTTTCCCGGGAATAACTTTAGTCTAGAGTTAAATAAAAGTACTGCGTCGCCTTGCTTGAAGATTTTCCTTGATATACGCTTGTCATGCCATTGTTTTGTTCTTTCTTTATAGATTTTGGCATTTTCATAGGCGTCTCTTCTGAGTTCCTCTAATTCGTTTATGTCAAGGATTCTCTTTTCACCGGCGGCTTTATAATTCAAATTTAAATTTCTAATAGCCCAATAGGCTTTATGTTCTAATTCTACCGGGAGGTGACAGGATTTTCCATAAATGAGCTTAAATGGGGTCGTCCCTATGGGGTTTTATAAGCAGTTCGGTATGCCCACAAAGCTTCTGGTAATTTCAATGACCAATCTTTCCTTGAAGTGGCGACCGTTTTTTCTAGAATTTGCTTGATTTCTCTGTTAGATACTTCCACTTGTCCACTGGTTTGAGGGTGGTAAGGTGTTGCTATCCTATGTCTCACTCCATATTTAAGTAGTAGTTTTTCGAGTACCTTGGATATAAAGTGCGATCCACCATCACTGACTACTATTCTTGGGATGCCAAATCTCGGAAATATTATATTTTTAAAGAGTCTAGTTACTACTCGGGTGTCATTTGTTGGAGAAGCTATAGCTTCGATCCACTTTGATACGTAGTCAACTGCCACGAGTATGTATTTGTTACCGAAAGAGGATGGGAAAGGTCCCATGAAGTCTATCCCCCACACGTCAAAAATCTCTACTTCCAAAATACCTTTTTGTGGCATCTCGTCACGTCTAGATATGTTTCCCGTGCGTTGACATCTGTCACACTCCTTAATAGCCGCATGTACGTCCTTCCATATAGTTGGCCAATAAAAGCCAGCTTGTAGGATTTTAGAGCAGGTCTTGGATGTACTTGTGTGTCCACCATAAGGAGCGGAGTGACAGTGTTGGATTATATTTTCTACCTCTTCTTCGGGTATACATCGACGGAAAATACCATCGGGGCCTCTTTTGAAAAGTAAGGGATCATCCCAGTAATAGTGTTTTATGTCGTGGAAGAATCGTTTCTTCTGCTGGTAAGATAAAGTAGGTGGAACTATTCCGGCAGCTAAATAATTGACTAGATCAGCGTACCATGGTGTGACAGATATAGCTAAGGTGGTTTCTACTTGCATGTCGGAGTTGTTCTCTTCCAAAGTAGCTATGAGTTTGTCATACGAGAAATCATCATTAATGGATGTTCTTTCCGGTTCAAGGTTCTCAAGTCTAGAGAGGTGGTCTGCTACTACGTTGTCAGTTCCTTTCTTGTCCTTGATTTCTAAGTCGAATTCTTGTAGTAACAAGATCCATCTTAGGAGTCTAGGTTTAGCATCCTTTTTTGTTAAAAGGTACCTGATAGCAGCGTGATCGGTGTAAACTATTATTTTGGCTCCTACCAAGTAAGAACGAAATTTATCTAGCGCAAATACCACTGCTAGGAGTTCTTTCTCGGTTGTGGCATAATTCATCTGTGCTTCATCCAGGGTTCTGCTAGCGTAATATATAACGTGAAGCTTTTTATCCTTTCTTTGTCCTAGAACAGCACCTACAGCATAATCACTGGCATCGCACATTATTTCGAATGGTTCATTCCAGTCTGGTGTCTGCATAATGGGTGCGGAGATCAATGCTTGTTTAAGAGTTTGAAATGCTTTTAAACAGTTATCGTCGAATATGAATTCAGCATCTTTCATCAACAGTCCGGTTAAGGGTTTAGTTATCTTAGAGAAGTCTTTGATGAATCGTCGGTAAAAACCGGCGTGTCCTAAAAAGCTTCGTACTTCTCTCACGGTTCTTGGGGGTTGAAGATTTTCGATTACCTCTATTTTGGCTTTGTCTACTTCAATTCCTCTGTTCGAGATGATGTGTCCTAAAACAATTCCTTCTTGTACCATAAAGTGGCACTTTTCCCAATTAAGTACTAAGTTTACTTTTACACATCGCTCAAGAACTCTTTCCAGGTTTTCAAGGCATTCTTCGAAACTTTGTCCGTATACAGAAAAGTCATCCATAAATACTTCCATGATGTTTTCGAGAAAGTCGGCGAATATTGCCATCATGCATCTTTGAAAAGTTGCAGGGGCATTACACAGACCAAACGGCATTCGTCTATAAGCGAAGGTACCAAAAGGGCATGTGAATGTTGTCTTTTCTTGGTCATCAGGGTGAATTGGTATTTGAAAGAAGCCTGAATAACCGTCTAGATAACAGAAATGTGAATGTTTAGCTAATCGTTCTAACATTTGGTCAATGAATGGTAAAGGGAAATGATCTTTTCGGGTTGCTTTGTTTAGTTTCCTATAATCAATGCACATTCTCCATCCCGATTCGATTCGTTTAGTTATAGTTTCTCCTTTTTCGTTTTCAATAACGGTTATGCCTCCTTTCTTTGGTACAACGTGTACAGGACTAACCCATTTGCTATCAGATATAGGATATATAATACCTGCTTCCAATAACTTGGTTATTTCTTTCTTTACTACCTCACTTAGGATCGGATTTAGTCTTCTCTGGTGTTCCCTAGAGGTTTTACAGTCTTCTTCTAACATGATGCGGTGCATACAAATAGAAGGGCTTATTCCTTTAAGATCGGTTATGTGGTATCCTAGTGCGGTTGGGTATTTTCTTAAGATATGTAGGAGTTTTTCTGTTTCGAGTCTTCCTAGATCGGCATTAACTATCACAGGTCGTTCAAGTTCTAAGTCTAGGAATTCATATCTCAGATTTTTGGGAAGTGTTTTCAAATCAGGGGTTGGTTTGTTAAGACACTGCGTAGGGTCCGGTGTTATTGCTAGGCATTGTTTAGATTTGTCCTCTAAAAGATAGTCTGATGATTTGTCTTCTCCTGACTCTGCTTCTTTTATGCATTCATCGATGATATCCATGAAGTAACATGTATCTTCTATTGCAGGTGCTTTCAAGAATTGGGAAAGAATGAATTCAATTTTCTCTTCACCTACTTCGAAGGTGAGTCGTCCTCGTTTTACGTCTATGATTGCACCGGCAGTTGCTAAGAATGGTCTTCCTAGTATAATAGGTGTAGTATCATCTTCTCTAATGTCCATAATTGTGAAGTCAGTGGGAATGTAAAACTGACCTATGCGTACGGGAACGTTTTCAAGGATTCCTACAGGATATTTGATGGAACGATCTGCTAATTGCACAGACATTTTGGTCGGTCTTAATTCTCCCATTTCCAGTTTCTTACATATGGATAAAGGCATAACGCTAATTCCGGCTCCTAAATCGCATAAGGCTTTGTCGATGACAAATTTTCCTATGTGACAGGGTATAGAGAAACTACCCGGATCCTTGAGTTTAGGGGGCATGTTTTGGATTATAGCGCTACATTCGGCAGGGAGTGTAACGGTTTCGCTATCCTCAAGTTTCCTCTTATTAGAAAGAATTTCTTTTAAGAATTTAGCATATGAGGGCATCTGCGTAATAGCTTCGGTAAACGGAATTGTAACGTTTAATTGTTTAAGGAGATCAACAAATTTTCTAAATTGGCCTACATCTTTGGTTTTAACAAGCCTTTGAGGGTAGGTATAGGTGGTTTGTAAGGTGGTGGAGGTACATAAGGTTCCTTCTTTTCTAGGGTTTCCTTATTACTCTCTTCCTTTTCCTTAGGTTCACTTTCCTCAGTTGATTTCTTAGGGTTTTGGTTTTCTATCCTTGGGTCAGACGGTCCTTCCACTTCCGTTCCACTTCTTAATATAATTGCATGAGCTTGGCTTCTCGGATTAGGTTGGGGCTGTCCAGGGAATGTACCAGTTGGTGCAGCAGTAGGTGCTTGTTGTTGAGCTACTTGAGATATTTGCGTTTCCAGCATTTTGTTATGGGTAGCCAAGGCATCTACTTTGCTTGCTAGTTGTTTAAGTTGTTCGCCAGTGTGTATGTTCTGGTTTAAGAAATCTTTATTGGTTTGTTGTTGGGAAGCTATAAAGTTTTCCATCATGATTTCCAAGTTGGATTTTCTAGGGGTATTATTGTTAGGATTGGTTTCTGATATCCCGGAGGTATAGATGGGGCTTGATTTGGAGACTGTCCAGGTGCGTATAAAGCATTATTACTCTTATATGAAAAGTTTGGATGGTTCTTCCAATTTGGGTTATAGGTATTCGAATAGGGGCTTCCTTGAGCATAGTTTACTTGCTCTGCTTGGATTCCAGTCAAGAGTTGACATTCCGCAGGAGTGTGGCCTTGGATTCCACAGACCTCGCAATTCTGAGTTATAGCAACCACGGCGGCTGGAGGTGATACGTTTAAACTTTCAATTTTCTGGACCAAAGCATCCACTTTTGCATTAACGTGATCAAGGTTACTTATCTCGTACATGCCAGTTTTCGGTTGAGGTTTTTCCACCGTTGTTCGTTCGGTTCCCCACTGATAGTGGTTTTGGGCCATGCTCTCGATAAGCTGGTAAGCATCAGCATAAGGTTTGTTCATTAGTGCACCACCTGCAGCGGCGTCTATTGTTAACCTTGTATTGTATAAGAGACCATTATAAAATGTGTGAATTACTAACCAGTCTTCCAAACCATGGTGTGGGCAAAGTCTCATCATGTCTTTGTATCTTTCCCATGCTTCGAAAAGAGACTCGTTGTCTTTCTGTTTAAATCCGTTTATCTGGGCTCTTAACATAGCTGTTTTGCTTGGCGGAAAATATCGGGCAAGAAAAACTTTCTTCAACTCGTTCCATGTGGTGACTGAGTTGGAAGGAAGTGATTGAAGCCATCTTCTAGCGCTATCTCTTAATGAGAAAGGAAAAAGACGAAGTCGAATTGCCTCTGAAGTGACACCATTAGCTTTAACAGTATCAGCGTATTGGACAAATACGGATAAATGAAGGTTTGGATCTTCGGTAAGATTTCCAGAGAATTGGTTCTGTTGCACAGCTTGCAACAGCGAAGGTTTAAGTTCAAAGTTGTTTGCTTCGATTGCGGGCGGAGCAATACTTGAATGCGGTTCATCTTGCGATGGAGCGGCGTAATCTCTAAGAGCACGAGCTGGTTCTGCCATCTCGGTTAAAGAAGGAAGATCTTTGAGATCAGGAAGGTCTATAGGAGGGAGATTGTTTTCAGCACGATATTCCCGAATTCGTCGTAAGACTCGGAGATATAGTTCGATATCGTTGATTCGTAAATAGAGCGGCTCGCCTTGAGAGCGAGTGCGTGGCATACAAATCAACGAAAGAAAGAATAGAAGAAAAAGAAACCTTAGTCTCTACAGCGTAACGGAAGAGTTACGATATCGATTAAATAAAAGTCCCCGGCAACGGCGCAAAAAACTTGATCGCTCGACTGTGTGAGTCGAGAATGGGATACAAACTGCAAGTGCACAGTTCTATCGCGTAGTTTTAAAAGATATCGATCCCACAGGGACTTATGAATCGATATACCGTTATCTAAGGTTACTACGTAAATCTAAGGTGAAAATGTTTGATTGTTTGGGGAAAAACTAAGAGCTAAACTAAGATCTAGATTAAATATTAATAAAACGGATATCGGTATGTAGTTCGTCAAAACTAGGGAATCAAGTCTTTGTCGGTTTCTTGGTTTTAAAATGAATCGTTTCGGTTAACTTTATTGGTTAAAGGTTTTATCTCAAACTCTCGCTCTGTTGAATAAACCATGATTTTATATTAATGTAGCTGTCACTTATAATTAAGTCAAAAATCATATTTTGAAAACAATAAAGTTGCAGAAACTCTTTTAAAAAATACTGACCGTTTTAAACACCCTTATCTCAAACTCTCGCTCTGTTGACTTAGGTTATATAATCAAATCCAAATGCTTAACTCTCGTCCTCACATTCAATCTTTAAAAATACTTTTTGGAAAAGGTCAGAATTTAATTAACTCTAAAACTTGCTCTCGCCCTGATCTAGAATTAATGCCTAACTTACACTGTCCAGTTAAAATCTCAAACTCTCGCTCTATTGGTTTTAACTTCTTTATGTCTTTTACTTTTGTAAAAAATCTTGTTATTAAACCTGTAAGTTGAGACCGTAAAAAGATTGATTTTGATTTTAAGTTTAGATAGACCGACTCAGTCTTGATCCCTTATTCTGCTTACTTTACATACCGATACCTGGGCAAATTAGCCAGACATGCTAAATAAATAAGAATTTATATCATGCATAAACAGACTCATTCCAGGCAGATAATATAGATAAATAATAAAACAAAATATTAAATAATGATTAAAGAACCTGAATGCGTAATACAATAGTCTTGAACACTCCACCACAAGCCGGTAGGATTTGTTCTTGGATTCTTCAATTAAACAGTAAATTAAATCAAGGAAATAAAACTGGAATATAACGTAAGGTTAAATCCGGTATAAAGTTGCACAATAGTTTCCGGTGTAGAAACTATTATGCGAAAAATATCTAAAAGCTAAAATGGGAAAGGTAAATTTGCAAGGGAAAAAGAATGTAAAGCTTGCAAAAGAAATAAATAAAATAAACAATGCTGGAAAAGAAAAATAAGCAAAAGCGTGAAAAGAAAATTTGGCAGAGCTTCGGCAATATGAGCGTGGAAAAACCGAGAGACCTTTAGGTTTTTGAGATGGCTATTTATAATAGTGTTGGCAACTGCTTTCCGTTTCTCCCATTCTTCAACGTGGCTACATGCACGGCGTGGATATAGGAGACCAACTTCTCAACGTTCTTCTTCCAGTCTTTCTGAGGGCGTTACTTGCGCCAAAAAGGTAGTGGAATTGTGTGACGCCCGTCACACTATGTGTGACGTCCGTCACAAGGCTGTTTTGCGTGACGCTCGTCACGCACCCTGTGACGTCCGTCACAGGCACAACGTTGGTGACTTGTACGCTTTGGGCTGGGCTTTGGCATTTGGTCCCTTTTCTCTCCTTTTTGCACCTCCTTTTCTTCCCTTTTTCACTTTTGCTTCAAAATGGATACCTGACATAAATACCAAGGAAATACTGCATAATATCTGATAAAATGAGATAAACTAAAGTGAATGATAATATAATCTAATTGAATTAAGTCTTAAAATGTGATATAATTTCGTGTTATCATGCACAACATGATTAAAAATAACCAAAAAATAGAGCACATAACAAGGAGAATGGCACAAAAAATTGCATCAAATTTGGATCAAAATTGAAGGAGTTATGATTTTTCTAATATTGAAGATCAAAATGAAATAAAAATTTGAAAAGCAAATGAAATAAGTGAAATTAAATCTGATAATGGCAATTTCGTAAATATGCAGCAACAAGAGTGAAACGCTGCGTTTCATTTTATGCAGTGGCAGCACGTGATTGGCTCATGGGCGCGGTAAACACAAATTTGAAAATGAAAGCCAGGCAAATGGATCAAACAAGCATTTGGAAACGAATTTTTGAGACTTTCACATAGTTCTTCATTCCAGAAACTCAACAAGAACATTTGTTCACGAAGCTTAGCAAATTATATACCAATGGAAGCGTCTAATCAAGAACAACAACAATATCCACATGATTTAACCTAATTCGAACTACACAGCATGAATCGATCCAAAGAAGTTTTGACATCAAACATTCAATTCCAGATTTCTCACTCAAAACCTAATGGAATTCAATTCTACAAGTTGCATGCTACTCTATGATCGAAGATCTACACAAGCCATATCATAATTTCATCAATGAAAGAGTTCGAGATCTCACCTCTTGGAATGGCAGCTGTTTGATTTGATGATTTCCAAGCTTGAATTGATGAAACAGATGTGAATTAGTGTCCTAGGAAGTGAATGGAGCAAGTACTTCAGCTCAATTATGCACCAGATCCAAGAATGCTCAAAATGCCATGGATGAACTTGATGATGACAGTCACGATTCTTCAGGTTTGGCCACGATTTTGCTTCAAACAGATGATCAATGTACCTGCCAATGATGAATGGAGCAAAGAGGAAGTAACAAGAATCAAAGAATTCGATGAAAAAAGTGAAAAAAATTGAGAGAGTTTTGAGAGAATTTGATGAATTTTCTGTTTTGGATCTGAAAGAATGAATGTGATTAGGAGTTTCTGTTATGATTAGAGACTTTATATGGTGTGCTAATCCAAATGCTAATCAAGATTAAGCAAATATGATGTGAATTAGCAAAATGAAGTTTTATGCACAATTGTCCAAAATGGCCTTTTCACAATGCAGCCAATGTAACAGTAAAAGTGCAATTGGAGCAAGTCATATTTGTCATTTAGAATATGTTGGAATTGGTTTGGAGTGCAAATGCCATGTATTTCTCAAAAACACATTTTTTCCCACCAAAATACAAATTAGTCCACTTGAAAAATGCCATTTTGATGTGTTGATTTTTAATGAAATGTAATGATGCAATGTGCTAGTACATGTCAAATTTGACTTGCTCAAAAAAGAATCACCCAATTTGGCCTTTCCATTCAAAAGTTATGGCAGTTTGAATTTCAACTTTTTCAGAAAATGATTTGATCATAACTTGCCAACCACACATGAGAAATGAGTGTTCTTTGACTTTTTGGAAAGGTGAGAGCAAGATCTTCAACTTTCATGTTGGACATAATTCCCTTTGAAGCTTTTATGATGATGTAAATTTGAGGAGAAGAACTTTCCATTTTTGGCAGTTTCCAATTACAGGTCACCTGCCATTTTAGGAAACTTTTGATCTGACTTTATTTTCTTCAACCTTGATCTTTGATATGTCACATGAGACTTGTATGGACATGAATGAAGCCTTTCAATCCAACTCCCACCTTCAAATCCATGAATTTTGGCATGGTTGACCACAGTTGACCATAGTTGACTTTCTAGGGTTTCAGATGAAATTCAGCTTGACTGTTGAGCTTTGATCATCCAATCTTTGGCCAAATCACTTCAAAATGATCCTTAAACCATATGAACTTGATAAATCAACCCTAGGGCTCTGTCTCAATGGGAATTTCACTTGCTTGATTGATTGACTGATTCTCCTGACCAGTTGACCTAATTCTGTCTGAGGACTTGCACTTGGGCAAAAGGCAATGCAATGTTATGCAGTGGACTATGTTATGTTAATGACCTAATGATGAAAATGTATATACAAAAAGGTAGGTGCAAATTTGAGGTGCTACAGCTGCCCCTATTCAATCAACTGGGAACCCGAAGGGATGAGAGCAACGGCTGTCAGACTTCCAGGGTAAACAGGGATTGAATACCAAGAACCGTAGAAATTTGCACACTGCTGGGAATTTCTTCATTTTTCAGAGGTACAACCACATCCAGACATCGAACGACGATGAATGGGAACAGAACTCACAACTAGATGCCAACGGACAACTAGGAAAAACTCAACGTTTACCAAGACCAACGGAGTGGTAACTCTAACTGGGGACGACCAGGAAAAACTCGACGTTTACCCAAACCAACGGAGAGGTAACCAGACATCAACGGACGACGGATGAACCGGGAAGACTCGACCAGACGTCAACAGACGAAAGGGAGAAACTCGACGTTTATCGAAACCAATGGAGAAGGAGAATCAACTGGGAACGACCAGGAAATCTCGACCAAACGCCAACAGACGAAAGGGAGAAGCTCGACGTTTTTCGACACCAACGGAGAAGGAGAATCAACTGGGGACGACCAGGAAATCTCGACCAAACGCCAACGGACGAAAGGGAGAAGCTCGACGTTTATCGAAACCAACGGAGAAGGAGAATCAACTGGGGACGACCAGGAAATCTCGACCAAACGCCAACGGACGAAAGGGAGAAGCTCGACGTTTATCGACACCAACGGAGAAGGAGAATCAACTGGGGACGACCAGGAAATCTCGACCAAACGCCAACGGACGAAAGGGAGAAGCTCGACGTTTATCGACACCAACGGAGAAGGAGAATCAACTGGGGACGACCAGGAAATCTTGACCAAACGCCAACGGACGAAAGGGAGAAGCTCGACGTTTATCGACACCAACAGAGAAGGAGAATCAACTGGGGACGACCAGGAAATCTCGACCAAACGCCAACGGACGAAAGGGAGAAGCCACTTCACCGAGGAAGGGTACAACTACCTGAAACCAAATAGGACGTCACCGACGACTCTACTGGGGATTCTGGCTGGGGATCAACCAGACATTACGAATGACTGGGAATAGGGTATACAATCAAACGTCAACGGACGAATGAGAAAAACTCAACGTTTATTGAAACCAACGGAGAGGTAAATCCGCATGGGGAAGGGTACAACTAGACGTCATCGGACGAATAGGAAAAACTCGACATTTATCGACACCAACGGAGAGAAGGACTCTGAGGGGAATCACCTGGTATTACCAAATGATCTGTGGGGAATAAGCAACTATACGTCAACGGACGCATAGGAAAAACTCGACGTTTATCGACACCAACGAAGAGGAGGATTCTTCTGGGGACGACCCTGTGGGGAAAGATATCAACTATACGCCAACGGACGCATAGGAAAAACTCGACGTTTATCGACACCAACGGAGAGGAGGATTCTTCTGGGGAAGAAGGACGACGTTAAGAACATCGAAAGATGATGTTTACAGACATCAAAAGAAGACCAGACACTTATGCATGACTGGGAAATCACCGAAAGATGGTGTTTACTGCCACCAAAGAAACAACACACGCGGGTGCTGACAGGATACTGACATCTACATGTCCGGGCAAGGCTAAACACTTGCAAGGGTCTCACTAGGAAGAAACAGGCTTTCATTTTACCATCGGATGAGGAAATAAACCTCTACGGGGATTGTCAACACCAAATGTTGACCGAAGCATTTGTAGCAACCGTGCCGTACATATGAACAAAAATCCGCTTCTGCCAGGGATTCGGTCTGTTGGGTTAACACATGAATGCATATGTTTGAATTTTTCTATGGCGTAATGCTCCATATTGAATGGAAATGCTACGCGATTTTGAGGATGTAATGATCACTATATGCAAGATGCAAAATGAACTCCGGCTGGGGAGCCAAACTGATCAGATACTCCGACTCTGTGGGGAGACTCTGCTTGAAGAATACTCTGCGGAGAGACTCTTATTGGGGAATGTCTTGCGGAGAAAGCACAGACTTCTCACTCATGCTGGAGAAACAACCATTGCTGGGGAAAGAATAGACTCCGCTGGGGAACATCCTTCTCAGGACCCAATCCACTTGGGGACTCCGCTCGGGGAAAGCAACCCTGCAACTCTGCTGAGGAACACCAGGCGACTACACTGGTGAAGATAAACCAAAGTGATTGCAAAATACAACTTCGTTGGGGACATCAAACAAAGTAATTTGCTGGGAGACTACTCGCTGGGGAGTAATAGAGCTTTGCCAGGGATAACCAGGCGACTTCACTGGGGAAATCGACCAATCCACAGGAGAGATACTCTGCTTTGGGGAATAACTGCTACTCCACTGGGGACAACCCATCTAAATCCACATGTAGGATAGACTCAGCTGGGGATATATAATTCATTGAAACCCGCTCCACTCGGGGACTTGCTGAGGAACATCATCAACACAAAATCTCTGCTCGGGAGATCTGCTAGGAAAACAACCCTGTTGGGGAATGCCACACCTCTCTGCTGAGAAAGAGCACAACTCTGGTGGGTAAAAACACACATCAGACCCTCTGTTGGGAAGAAACATTCACAACCCTGCTGGGAAACAAGCGCTCAAGACCATGCTGGGGAACACAGTTCTGATAGCTCTCAAACTTGCTTGGAGAGAAAATATCTGCTGAGGAAACGTCCTCACAGATAACAACCTGCAAAACAGCACAACAACATGCCCCAGGGAGACACGAACAAGATACGCTCAAGTGTCCTCAACATTCAAAATGATTTTCAAATGTTTTATCTTTCTGCAATTTATTGTTAAGCCTTCATGTTTTTATATGCAATGTTTATCAAAATTTCGGACGTCTTTGCAAACAAAACAGTAAAATAAAAACAAGAGAGCTATTTATCTGAATAACGACTTTTATTGATTGAAAATGCGCCTGAAAAGGCGAATACAATGGGAAGCAATTCATAGAAAGAGGCAATTGCGCACAAAAGGAAAAATCTATCCTAATGGCAATGTGAACACGACATCCACTATTTCCCAGTCCTGTTATAACTCACAGATCATTAGTTTTCCTCCCAACTTCCTTGCTTTCTGAGAAGAATGACTGGACCGATCACATCTTTGGAGATGGCAGACGACGAAGCGCGATGAAGTACAGATAACTCAGACTGTAGTCTTCGCTCTAATCCCTCTTTTGGCTGGATCGCCCTTTCGGGTTTTCAATCCACCGGGATACCCATTTTTGCCTAAGCCGCCCTTGCGGGTTTTCAACTTACCGGGTGTACAAATTCTTTTCATTTTATCCCTAATTTTTGCCCGAACCTTTTCTTTCTGTTTTTTGGTTCGCCGGGATGCCCTTTTTTGCCTGGACTCTTTTATTCTTTTTGTCCAGCGGGTCGATTTATGCGAAGTATTTTTTGACTACATCTGAGTTAACAGGGGACGGGAAATCTTCACCATCCATAGTTGTAAGCATCAAGGCTCCACCGGAGAAAACCTTCTTAACAACATACGGACCTTCGTAATTAGGAGTCCACTTGCCCCTGTTATCTGTACCGGGAGGAAGGATCCTCTTCAGAACTAAATCACCAATCTGATAGCTCCGAGGACACACTTTCTGATCAAAGGCTCGCTTCATCCTTCTCTGATACAACTGCCCATGGTACACAACTGCTAACCGTCTCTCTTCGATAAGGCTCAACTCGTTAAACCTTGTCCGAATCCACTCGGCCTCGTCCAGCTTGACATCCAATAATACCCTCAGAGAAGGGATCTCCACTTCAACAGGTATGACAGCTTCCATACCATACACAAGGGAGTACGGGGTTGCCCCGGTCGAAGTACGCACTGAGGTACGGTACCCATGCAAAGCGAAAGGCAACATTTCATGCCAATCCTTGTACGTCACGACCATTTTCTGCACAATCTTCTTGATATTCTTGTTTGCCGCCTCTACAACACCATTCATCTTCGGTCTGTAAGGAGAAGAATTGTGATGTTCAATCTTGAAATCTTTGCAAAGCTCTTTCATCATCTTGTTATTGAGATTCGAACCATTGTCAGTGATGATTCTCTCAGGAACTCCATAACGACAGATGATTTCTTTCTTGATGAATCGGGCAATCACTTGTTTGGTAACATTAGCATAGGAAGCTGCTTCCACCCACTTGGTGAAGTAGTCAATCGCGACCAAGATGAAGCGATGTCCATTCGAAGCAGTAGGCTCGATCTTCCCAATCATATCAATCCCCCACATGGCAAACGGCCAAGGCGAGTTCATGACATTCAACGGGCTTGGTGGTACATGCACCTTATCAGCATAAATCTGGCACTTATGGCACTTCCGAGCGTACTTGAAACAATCGGATTCCATAGTCATCCAGTAATAACCGGCTCTCAACAGTTTCTTTGACATTGCATGACCACCAGCATGGGTACCAAACGAACCCTCGTGCACTTCTTGCATCAACATGTCTGCTTCGTGTCTATCCACGCATCTGAGCAGGACCATGTCGAAATTCCTCTTATACAGCACATCATCCTGATTCAAGTAAAAGCTTCCAGCTAGCCTTCTCAGGGTTTTCTTGTCATTCTTTGACGCACCTTCAGGATACTCTTGAGTCTTGAGGAAGTTCTTGATGTCATAATACCACGGTTTCTCATCAATCATAACAGACTCGGCTGCAAACACATACGCAGGCCTCTCGAGTCGATTCACCGCAACATGTGGTACATGATTCCACCAATGAACTTTTATCATAGAAGATAAAGTAGCCAAAGCATCAGCCATTTGATTCTCATCCCGCGGGATATGATACAACTTCACCTTCTTGAAGAACGTCAATATTCTTCTGGTGTAATCTCGATACGGAATCAAATGCGGCTGATTGGTATTCCAATCTCCATTGACCTGATTAATCACTAGAGCAGAATCTCCATAAATGTCAAGCGTTTTGATCCTCAAATCAATGGCTTCTTCTATCCCCATGATACAAGCCTCATACTCAGCTTCATTGTTGGTGACATCAAAAGTCAATCTGGCAGAGAAAGGTATATGAGCACCTTTGGGATTAATCATTACTGCCCCAACACCGTTGCCATTCACATTTACAGCCCCGTCAAACATCAATGTCCACTTGTCATCAGGATCCGGTCCTTCCTCGACAAGAGGCTCTTCACAATCTTTCATCTTAAGATACATGATGTCTTCATCAGGGAATTCAAACATCATAGGCTGATAGTCGTCTATCGGTTGCTCGGCGAGATAGTCTGACAAAACACTACCCTTGATAGCCTTCTGCGACGTGTACTGAATATCATACTCTGTTAAGATCATTTGCCAACGGGTAACACGTCCAGTGAGAGCCGGCTTCTCAAAGATGTATTTCACTGGATCCATCTTAGAAATCAACAAGGTAGTATGGTTCAACATATACTGCCTTAGTCGGCGAGCAGCCCAGGCCAAAGCACAACAAGTTTTCTCAAGCTGTGAATATTTGATTTCACAGTCGGTAAACTTTTTGCTAAGGTAGTATATGGCATGCTCTTTTCGACCAGACTCGTCATGCTGTCCCAATACACACCCCATCGAGTTCTCGGTTACTGACAGGTACATTATCAGTGGTCTCCCTGGAACTGGAGGGATCAGGATTGGAGGTTTCTGTAAATATTCTTTTATCTTGTCAAAAGCTTTCTGACAGTCATCATTCCACCTGATTGCTTGATTCTTTCTGAGCAATTTGAATATTGGTTCACACGTGGCAGTTAGGTGAGATACAAACCTTGCAATGTAGTTCAATCTCCCTAAAAACCCACGAACCTGCTTTTCTGTTTTCGGTTCAGGCATATCTTGAATAGCTTTGACTTTTGCTGGATCAACCTCAATCCCTTTCTCACTGACAATGAAGCCCAACAGCTTCCCTGATCTCACGCCAAACGTACACTTGTTTGGATTCAGCCTCAGCTTGAACTTGACCAATCTGTCAAACAACTTCTGCAAATTAACCAGGTGCTCCTCTTCTGTCTGCGACTTCGCAATCATGTCATCTACATACACTTCAATCTCTTTGTGCATCATGTCATGAAAGAGAGTCGTCATTGCTCTCTGATAGGTAGCACCGGCATTCTTCTGCCCAAATGGCATTACCTTATAGCAGAACATGCCCCAAGGTGTAATGAATGTCGTCTTTTCCATGTCCTATGGCGCCATCTTAATCTGATTATAGCCCGAGAAACCATCCATGAAAGAGAATACCGAGGATTGAGCCGTATTATCCACCAATACATCGATGTGAGGTAATGGGAAATCATCTTTCGGACTCGCCCTATTCAAATCCCGGTAATCGACACACATTCTGACTTTGCCATCCTTCTTCGGCACGGGAACGATGTTGGCTACCCACGGTGGGTACGTTGTCACTGACAAGAAACCCGCATCGAACTGCTTCTGAACCTCTTCCTTGATTTTCACTGCCATATCAGGACTCGTTCTACGAAGCTTCTGCTTGACCGAAAGACAATCGTCTCTGAGAGGTAGTCTATGAACCACAATATCGGTATCCAGCCCAGGCATATCTTGATAAGACCAGGCGAATATCTCAACATACTCTCTCAGCATCTCAATCAATCTGCTCTTGACCTCTGGCTTCAAAGCAGCCCCGATCTTAATATCCCTTCTGGCGTCCTCAGTACCAAGATTAACAATCTCCAACTCCTCCTGATGAGGTTGGATGACCCTTTCCTCTTGCTTCAACAATCTAGCCAATTCTTTCGGGAGTTCACCGTCTTCATCACTCTCCTCTTCAGCTTGGTAAATGGGATTGTCGAAATCATACTGAGCCATAACAGGTTTGTTCATAGTGGATGCCATAAGGTCACTTCTGCATGTTTTAATGCTTTGTTTTAGAAAAAGATTTCAATAAAGTCACAAAAACAAAAACATTGCCATTTTTATTTTTTTGAAAAAGTGAAAGACAAAAATAGAAAGACAGGGATCACAAAATTGTTCGCAAAACGTCCTTTATTAATGATAAAGATTGAAAACATTAAGCCCTACAATGAACCACTACGCCTTGGGCAGAACGTAGGGTTTTGTGCAGAATGAAAAAACAAAAGAAAATTACTCTGTTTGAAGAGTAACTTGGACTATATCCTCTGAAGTTCAATTGTTGATCTGCTCCCCTGGTGCACTCGCGCGAACCCAGCAGTCGAGATCAATATCACTGTCACTGTCTTCAACTTCATCTGCGAAGACATCACCGTGATTCATCAGCCCAGCGCTGGTGAAGGTACTAGGACCTGCCTGAACAACCTGCTCTGCCTGCAACAGTTGATAGCCAATACCAAATTTATCTTCTTTGACAGGCAAGTCTACCATCTTGCCCCAGCCTTCAGCTCTACCGGAGTCAACAACCGCTTTCGCCTGCTTGTACGAAGCAATCGAAGCACCCGACTTCCTCTGTTCTGCACACGCCACCCCTTCAAGCGCAACCGTCTCAAACGCCTGGCATAAAGTCTTGTGGATCTCGCCATCCACCTCGACATATTTGAACGAGGATAAATGACTCACCAGGATATCCTCTTCACCGCACACGGTCACAATCTGACCGTTCCAGACGTATTTGAGCTTCTGGTGGAGAGTCGACGAGACTGCCCCTGCTGCATGAATCCATGGACGCCCCAACAGACAACTGTAGGCGGGTTAGATGTCCATGACGTAGAAGATGATGTCGAAAGTCTCAGGACCTATCTTCACAGGCAATGTGACTTCACCAAAGACAGAATGTTTGGATCCATCAAATGCCCTCACGATCAAGTCACTAGGAGTGAGCACAACCCCTTCAACGGATATCTTCTTCAAAATTTGCTTCGGCAGCACGTTCAGAGAAGAACCGATGTCGACCAGCACATGCGACAAAACAGTCCCCTTGCACTCCATAGTGATGTGCAAGGCCTTGTTATGGTTACGCCCCTCCGGTGTCAAATCAAGATCAGTGAACCCCAAACCGTGTCTGGTGCTCACATTGGCGATCACGCCCTCCAGCTGGTTGACGGAAATCTCCTGAGGTACATACGCCATATTCAACATTTTCAGCAAGGCGTTGCGATGTGCCTTAGAGCACAACAGCAAAGAAAGAATAGAGATCTTGGACGAAGTTTGGTTGAGTTGATCCACAATCTTGTAATCACTCTTCTTAATTATTCGCATGAATTCCTCAACGTCCTTTTCAAACGAGCCACCAGGCACATTCGTTTGAGCAGGCTCCTCGTCCACCGCGGCCTGTTTGCCCTTAGCTCTAGCAGATGCCTCAGCATTAGCATCCCTCAACGGCTGAGGCGCAAACAGCTGACCACTCCTAGTAAACCCTCCCGGACCACCGACATTGTCCACAACGGGACTCACAACCGTGGGAGTTCTACTGACTGGTGCATTGATTGTCACAGGCGCTTGATTTGACGGCCTGACACGATTCTCAGCCCTTCTATTGCTGCGGTAGGCGTTATCGTACTTCCAGGGCACAACATTACTATTCTCAACCACAGGTCTTCTACCTGATACAACAATAGTAGCTGGAGTGTTGACAGTCACTGGTGCGGAGATGGTAACAGGGGTACCAGCAGTTGTGGGCGCACGTCCTTCAGATGGTTTGAAAAATATCGTGACAGTAGACACTGCCCCACGATCTCTGTTACCAGCCCGGCCAAACTGGACACAACCCTCATCAATCAGCTTTTGTATGCCTGCCCACAATCGATCACACCCATTATCAGATTCTGCACAAGCAACACAGTTCTCATCACAGCCCGGGTGCACACCACCATCCAACAAACGGCCCTTCACTACCAGCAGAGAAGTCTGAATCTCATCAATACTGGCAACCAGATCCTCAGATTCGACCCCTTCAATACAATTAACCCTATGCCCGCCATGCTGAGGCATAGGATTGTTAACAACATTGGGCACTGGAGCGAAGTTGATTGTCTTAGCATCGATCAGATCCTGGACTTTGTGCTCAAAAGCCTGACACTTCTCAATATGATGTCCCGGTGCCCCAGAATGGAAATCACACCGGACATTAGCATCGTACCCAGGTGGCAAAACTGTCGGCGGAGCCATGGTTCTCAACTCAATGAATCCTAATCTGAGCAACTCAGGCAGTAGCTCAGCGTAGGTCATTGGCAGAGGATCAAAACGTCTTTCAGGCATCCGCTGCCTTGGCTGATACGGACGTTGTTGCTGTTGTTGTTGCTGTTGTCTTGGTTGTTGCGGAGGTTGACGTTGTTGAGGTGCAGGAATGGTCACTACAGCAACCTGTCTGTACTGATTCTGATTTCTGTTCTGAACCCGGCGGTGTTGAACAGCATTGGTTTCACCTTCTCTACGGCGAGGTGCCCCAGAGAAAGGTTTCTTGGAAGACGAGGAACCAGCATCATTGATCGTCCCAGCCTTGATCAAACTCTCGGTCCTCTCCCCACATATGACCACATCAGAAAAGCTTCCGAATGGGCAACTCCCCATTCGGTCCATGAAAACACTCTGAAGTGTGCCAATGAACATGTCTGTCAACTCCCTTTCCAGCATAGGGGGTTGAACTCTCGCAGCAAGTTCACGCCACCTCTGGCCGTACTCTTTGAAGCTTTCATTGTTTTTCTGACACAGACTCTGCAGCTGAGTCCGGCTCGGTGCCATATCCATGTTGTGCTTGTATTGTCTGAGGAAAGCTTCTCCCAGATCCCTCCAGCATCGGATCGAATCTCTCTTGAGCTCCATGTACCAATCCAAAGAAGCCCCAGATAGACTATCTTGGAAAAAATACATCCACATTTTCTCGTCGTCTGTATACGCAGAGATCTTTCGATAGTATGCCTGCACATGAGTGCGAGGGCACGAAGTACCATTGTACTTATCAAAAGTGGGTGCTTTGAACTTGTGGGGAATCCTCAGGCCTTCAACTAACCCCAAATTAGTCACGTCAAAACCGAGAGAGTTTTGACATTCCATTGCACGAATTTTCTCAGCCAGGGCATCGACCTTACGATCCCTATCCTCAACTCTGACAACATCCCCATCATCCTCACTTAGCAATGTGAACATGTCCTCTTGTCTATCGACAATCTGAGCTGGATGACGGACCGGAGCCCGGGTGGCCCTAACATTGACAGTCTCTGCAGCAAGAGGCTGTCCATTGATCCTTATACCCCTGAGTTCATCTCCCACAGCATAGTCATGAACGGGAGCAGCAGCAACATTCTCTTGAACGGGAATACCAGCAGGTGAACCACGGTTAGACGCCTGAATAACCGTCTCTTGTCTCTGAACCAACGCTCGGAGCTCCTCCTGACCCTGAGCAACCCCTTGCATCATTGTCATGAACTGGGCCATGTTCGCCCTTATCTCAGCCAACTCATTCTGAACCTGATCCATGCTTCGCTGTTGATTGAGTCTTGTTGAATACCGGTGCGGTCTCTGATCAGCTATCCTGCCTAACACAGGAACCAGAGTGAGAAGTCGAGCACTAGAACACCTGTTATGCAATATGATATGAGTATGATGCTAATGCATATGATGCACATGAAATGATCATTTCTCAGGCATTCAAAGAGCCTGATTCATCGTCGAAAGATGGCAACCTGCAGCAAGAACAACACAGGAGATACAGGAACAGCATACAAAAGAGCACTGAGCACAGAGTGAAACAACAATCTCATCTATAAATGAGCAACAGGGTCATACAACACAGATCCAAATATCCAATCAAAGTACAACAAATGAATCCCACCCAACAGGCCTGGGGGTGATTCTCAACACAAACATCAGAAAAATACAAGCTAAGACAAGCGGCTTCCAGGAATGAGCGTCTTCAAGTAGTGACACTGGTCTATCAACAGTTCACACTCTGAACATTCTGGCAAGGGAGTGATCTTCTCCTCCAACTGTCTTCTAAGCTCGACAACTTCTGACCCAAGTCGGTCTTCTGATGCAAGTCTCTGGTCGACTTCCTTCTTCAACTGGATATCTTTGTCTCTGAGTTGCTTCTCCAAGTCTCTGATCTTCTTCAGATAACCGGCCTCAACTCTCTGCAATCTCAAACACTCTCTGTGCTCTGCATCCAATAAGTTCTCCATCTCTGAATAAGATCTCTTCTTGCTCCTCACACTACCCATATCTGCGCTCTGGGCACCTCTGAGTTGGTGAGTCAGGTTCAACCTATCAGCTTTGGCTTGATACAACTCCATCTGGGCATCTTGCTCTTTCTCCTTCAGACGACGATTCTCCATCAAAGCTTGCTTTTACTGCTCAGCAGGTACACTCTCAGCAAGAATCAAGGGTGGTTGTACTTGCAACGGGCTCATCCTATCATAGGGCAACAACAAAGTTTCCACTCTCTTCTTCACCCAATCAGTGTAATCAGGCATAGCAATGGAAAACTTCTTCCCTAAGGCAGATCCATCCTTAACACCAATAGACCTCCAAGCTCTCCCTATCTGCTCCAATCTAACAGGGTCACTTCGCTTCTCAAAATACACACTCTCAGCTATCTCAGCTTCAAGTGGCCTTCCACTCATCACGAACCCTAACTGGCAAAGAGAAAGAACTGGGTTGTAATTGATGCAACCCCTGGTCCCCACAAGTGGCACGTTCCGGAATTCTCCACAACTCATAATAACATCCCGCACATCCATCCGGTAAGCTTGCCACCTGATATCATATGAAGTGAGAGACATCACCCTCTGGGTCCACCTATAAGTGCTCTGAGCCCCAACAAAAGGTCCGCTGACTGGCAGGAGAGACATGAACCATCTGAGCAAAAGTGGAAGGCAACACCTGATAGCTCCACCCTTACCATGCCTACTGTGAATAGCATAGTAAGTGTCAGCTAACAGAGTAGGAATAGGGTTCCCTCCAATGAAGATACTGACTGCAGCATAGTCAATAAAATTGGGCATACTCGAAAACAGGACAATCCCATAGATCATAACAACAAGCTGAGCATGAAAAGATTCCCAATTCCCCTTATTTGCTTCTTCTCTGGCAACTCTTAGCGGAAACTTCAATGGTAGACCCACAACATCCCCACTGGTCTTCCAACTATCACTGACCTCCTTGATACCCAAACGGAGAGCTCTAGCAACAACCCTGAAATCGACCTCTTTCGGTACGTCCAAGAAAGGAACCTGATGCTGAATCGGGACACTCAACAGAATGGAGTACTCCTCGAGAGTAGGCGCCAACTGGTAATCCTGAAAGGTGAAGCAACGAAGCTCTGGGTCGTAGAACTGAAGAAGAGTCTGCAATGGCACCGGATCGACTACCATCTTCAACAGTGTCAGAATATCCCCATACTTATCTACAAACCCTTTCAGATGATCACTGGTCACAAGGCTACTCATCTCGATCAGAGACGTCAGAGACTCACGGTGAAAGCTGTAGGAACAAGTCTTCCGCTTCGGCTCTGGGACTGTTGCCATCTCTATCAGTGAACAAACTCTGGAATGTACCTGAGAAATGATATGCATGCAGAGATTAGTTTTTTTTTCTTTTTTTTTCTTCTTTTTTTTTTTTTATTGCGTTTCTTTTGAAAATAAACATGCTATGATGCAAATGATGCAGACAAAACTGGCGGGCTGTGCATCTCAGAACACAGGATCGAAGCTTCGGCTCGAACTTTGAACAACAATTCATCTGAAACCCAAAGTCAACTAATAAACTGTCATCTGAACCCAATCTGAGAAAACCGAGTCACCAACAGGACCTCAAGTCACCAACCGGTCACCAACTGTACCTGTTAAAATGATCATTCCCTCCCCACTCACGGGTGTCATCTAGGTCAGGGTAAAGTCGAGAGAAACGCAGCATAAATAACCTTTCGCAAAATACCATCATATACACACCCGAAGTGTGTAATGATGATATCCCACCAGGGTCTGAACTGCTCGTGATATCAATGTTCCGCTAAGTGGCGCATACCACCCGCTTCCCATGAATCACTCTATTCCTAGGTTTCCTAGATTGCACTCATAGCCTGGGTATTGGGCCTTTTACCTCGAGTAACTCCCACCCTCAAACAGAGAAACACAGCCAGCACAGCAGATGAATATGAATGAATGCAAACATTAATGCAAACGATAAAGGCAAACAATAAACAATGAATGCAATAAATAACACAGCAAAAAGCAACCAAAGCCCTAACCTAGAGAACGCTAGGAGAGACTCGCTCGGGGAAGATGGACCAGCAAGAGGTCAACTTCCTGTCCCCAGCAGAGTCGCCAGCTGTCGCATTACGCGAAAAACCGGCGGGAAAACAAAACAACAGAGCCGCCACCGTGCGTTATTTATCCCAAAAGATGGAAAGGAAACGCTCAGAGTAAACCTGGAAAGAACATGGTCTCGCGACCAAAGAGAATGGGATCGGGAGTCGGTTATGCGAAGGGAAGGTATTAGCACCCCTACGCATCCGTCGTACTCAACGGGATCCACGCACAATAGGAAGGAAAATGGTTGCTAAAACACTGCTCAAACACACACACACACACACTGGCTGAAAGAGACACAAGAAAACAAACAAGACTGACTCGGCAGGATATCGCATCCTGGGCCTACTTAGTCTATCAGGCATAGACATCAGAGTCAAAGTAGTTCGGACCGGGGAAACAACACATGCTCGCTAGGATTTCGCATCCTATGCATACGTATCTTCTTGGACGAAGAAGAATCAGAGCATTCGTAGCTCGGCTAACACGCACACAAAACCACACAAACACGGGCAAACATGGAACCCGAATGCCAATCGCTGGACTTACATCAGCTTCCGAACCAAAACGCACCCACACCGGAAACCAGATGCCACTTGATGGACTTATACCAGACTCCAAGCACACAACAAGAGGATACAGAATGCCAATCGCTGGGCTTACATCCATCTCCTGACACACGCAAAACAAAACAAAACAAGCGCCCGGAGAGATCTGCTCATCTCCTGCCTACGTACCTCATCTGGTATGAGGATCAGGGCGACGTAGTTCCCCTCCGAAGGGACACAGGACTAGCCTAACCAGATAACAGAGGGAGATACAACTAGGGAGACTGACTCGAGCCTAGATGTTATCATGCAAAATCATCCCTAAGTCAAGGTTTCTAGCTAACTTGCACAGGGAGCAAGCCTATCCTAATCAGCTCAAACAGCAAAGCAAACAATCACAAATAGCACACACTATATACACACAAGTGGGGCTCAATCAATGGGTTAGGCTGCAAGAGCAAGCCATCTGTATCTGGGTCATGGTAGCTCTTAACCTTGACATTGAGAGTCAAGGTGAAGCCAGATGAAAGGTGAGTGAAGATGAGACTTCACAGCTCTTATCCCTTGTCAGGGAGAACTTCAGACAATGAAGTGTGGGTCCAGAAAGTGGGAACCCTTCTACACTTGTGACAGTGACTCAACTGATCTTGGGTTAATGTCCACAAGGCATCAACATGTGATGTGAGCCAAGGGACGACTCAACAGAATAGCAGGAGGTGGACTACACACCTCTTGTGTCTGCCAATTGCCTTAACAAAGGTCTTTACCTGCTTGGGGACAAAAATAAACAAGCACAAACATTGCCTCTTAAGGAGGACTTCAGACAGGTGCCTGGCTAGGTAACAAGCCAGGTCTTCCAGACTACATGGAGACAAGAGATTCTACCTCAATGCAAATGCTATCAAGCAAAGCAATGAAAGTTCTCAAAGAACTATTAGCAACTATGGTACCTGAAATCAATCAAATATAATTAGTATACCAATCACAAAGTCAAACAGACAGCATAAGAATCAACAGTCACACAATCATTCACATGTGCAAAGCACAAGCCCAAAGCAAGTGAGCTAAGCATCCTACAAAATAGAACAAGTTAGTTCATAACAATCAACCAAATTTAATCAACTTGCATTAATCTCCTTAAAGCATTTGCTTCCTAACCTGAAAAGCAAACTCAAGCATGAGAAACAAGACCACTAGGACAAGCCTAGGGTCAAAAGGAGGTGAAAAATCCAAAACAGCAAGTGAAAATTATCCAAAATCAAGATCAAACAATCAATAACCCAACCCAAGTGGTTCCACATTCATATCATTCATCATTATCATTTCATGAAAGAAAAAGTACAAAACATGCAATTTAGAACCTCAAAGGACCAAACAGAATGATCACAATTAAATCAATACCAAAACATTTCAATAAATCTTCAAAAAAATCATGATCAAACAGCATCCATAACATGTCAATCATACCAAATTTCAGCTCATTTGGATCAAGGGAAGTAAGTCAATGAAATTCAAAAAGTTCAAACAAGTTCAAGCAATCTCATACATGGCATCAAAACAAGCATCAACTTCCATCAATCATAAAACAGAGACAAAACATGATAAATGAATGGGACTAAAACCATGATGCACCTCGAAGTGTCTACCATACACATGTCAAATTTCAAATCCATCCAATTAATCACCAGAATTTCACAAATCAAATACAAACATGTCTCACAAATGGTCAACAATTGGTCAAGCAGCAAATAAAATTCCAATCAAATAGGAAATGCCTTCAAAAAATCCAGAAAAATTCACATGTATTCTTAACATTCACAAGTATTCTCATGCAAAAATCCAGCTCAATTCAAGTTCAACAAGCATAGAAAATAAAATCAAGAAGATGCACAAAGCATGGCATGGCACAAAATGTAACACTCCAAAGATCATGTCATAACTCTCAATCCAGGAACTCAAAAATTACAAACCACATATCAAAATGACCAGGAACATGTCTAGAATATGAAAAAAAATTTTAAGAATTTCTAATGAAGTATCATCATTTCATGAATGAAAGAGTGAGCATGGTGCACAAAAGACACATTCAATCAAACCCTAGGCAAATATTTTTTCCACACATTCACAACATGATTAAAAATAACCAAAAAATAGAGCACATCACAAGGAGAATGGCACAAAAAATTGCATCAAATTTGGATCAAAATTGAAGGAGTTATGATTTTTCTAAGATTGAAGATCAAAATGAAATAAAAATTTGAAAAGCAAATGAAATAAGTGAAATTAAATCTGATAATGGCAATTTCGTAAATATACAGCAACAAGAGTGAAACGCTGCGTTTCATTTTATGCAGTGGCAGCACGTGATTGGCTCATGGGCGCGGTAAACACAAATTTGAAAATGAAATCCAGGCAAATGGATCAAACAAGCATTTGGAAACGAATTTTTGAGACTTTCACATAGTTCTTCATTCCAGAAACTCAACAAGAACATTTGTTCACGAAGCTTAGCAAATCATATACCAATGGAAGCGTCTAATCAAGAACAACAACAATATCCACATGATTTAACCTAATTCGAACTACACAGCATGAATCGATCCAAAGAAGTTTTGACATCAAACATTCAATTCCAGATTTCTCACTCAAAACCTAATGGAATTCAATTCTACAAGTTGCATGCTACTCTATGATCGAAGATCTACACAAGCCATATCATAATTTCATCAATGAAAGAGTTCGAGATCTCACCTCTTGGAATGGCAGCTGTTTGATTTGATGATTTCCAAGCTTGAATTGATGAAACAGATGTGAATTAGTGTCCTAGGAAGTGAATGGAGCAAGTACTTCAGCTCAATTATGCACCAGATCCAAGAATGCTCAAAATGCCATGGATGAACTTGATGATGACAGTCACGATTCTTCAGGTTTGGCCACGATTTTGCTTCAAACAGATGATCAATGTACCTGCCAATGATGAATGGAGCAAAGAGGAAGTAACAAGAATCAAAGAATTCGATGAAAAAAGTGAAAAAAATTGAGAGAGTTTTGAGAGAATTTGATGAATTTTCTGTTTTGGATCTGAAAGAATGAATGTGATTAGGAGTTTCTGTTATGATTAGAGACTTTATATGGTGTGCTAATCCAAATGCTAATCAAGATTAAGCAAATATGATGTGAATTAGCAAAATGAAGTTTTATGCACAATTGTCCAAAATGGCCTTTTCACAATGCAGCCAATGTAACAGTAAAAGTGCAATTGGAGCAAGTCATATTTGTCATTTAGAATGTGTTGGAATTGGTTTGGAGTGCAAATGCCATGTATTTCTCAAAAACACATTTTTTCCCACCAAAATACAAATTAGTCCACTTGAAAAATGCCATTTTGATGTGTTGATTTTTAATGAAATGTAATGATGCAATGTGACAGTACATGTCAAATGTGACTTGCTCAAAAAAGAATCACCCAATTTGGCCTTTCCATTTAAAAGTTATGGCACTTTGAATTTCAACTTTTTCAGAAAATGATTTGATCATAACTTGCCAACCACACATGAGAAATGAGTGTTCTTTGACTTTTTGGAAAGGTGACAGCAAGATCTTCAACTTTCATGTTGGACACAATTCCATTTGAAGCTTGTATGATGATGTAAATTTGAGGAGAAGAACTTTCCATTTTTGGCAGTTTCCAATTACAGGTCACCTGCCATTTTAGGAAACTTTTGATCTGACTTTATTTTCTTCAACCTTGATCTTTGATATGTCACATGAGACTTGTATGGACATGAATGAAGCCTTTCAATCCAACTCCCACCTTCAAATCCATGAATTTTGGCATGGTTGACCACAGTTGACCATAGTTGACTTTCTAGGGTTTCAGATGAAATTCAGCTTGACTGTTGAGCTTTGATCATCCAATCTTTGGCCAAATCACTTCAAAATGATCCTTAAACCATATGAACTTGATAAATCAACCCTAGGGCTCTGTCTCAATAGGAATTGCACTTGCTTGATTGATTGACTGATTCTCCTGACCAGTTGACCTAATTCTGTCTGAGGACTTGCACTTGGGCAAAAGCAATGCAATGTTATGCAGTGGACTATGTTATGTTAATGACCTAATGATGAAAATGTATATACAAAAAGGTAGGTGCAAATTTGAGGTGCTACACAAAGCAGACTGAAAAATTACTTTACAACCAAAGTCACAAGATCCAACCAGAGGATCGAGTGTGTGTGATCCAGCATGAGGGTCATTTCGAAGATTCAGCCCGAGAATCGTTTTCCAAAGATCCAGCCAGAGGATTGAGTGTGTGTGATCCAGCATGAGGGTCATTTCGAAGATTCAGCCTGAGAATCGTTTTCCAAAGATCCAGCCAGAGGATTGAGTGTGTGTGATCCAGCCTAAGGATCATTTTTGAAGATTCAGCCTGAGAATCGTTTTCCAGTGATCCAGCACGAGGGCCATTTTTGAAGATTCAGCCTGAGAATCGTTTTCCCAAGAGCCAGCCTGAGGTTCAATTTGAAGATTCCACAGAGAATCGCCTACAAGCGTTATTTCCCCAGCAAACCAGCTAGAGGAATAGATTGACAGCTCAACAGAAAATCAACCTACAAGGGGACCCAGCCCGCGGATCGCATTTTAAAAACAAAGTCTAATCGAAGAGTCGTTATAACATGTTCTAGCTTGAAGAATATGTACGAAGCCCAAAAGTGGGATATTCTCGAAGCTGCATATCTAACATGAAGACTGTAGATTTCGAAAGAGGGTCAACCAACGCATGCCCCAGATGCGAGATCCTGATGATGGGAATTTATCATCAAAACAATCCAGATCTAGCCAGAAGATCAAAGTAAGGTCTAGCCCGAAGACCGAAAAATAGAGAGGTTCACCCAGAGAATCAAAGAAACTAGATTCAGCCAGAGAATCGAAACAATTCAGATCTAGCCAAAAGATCGAAGTAGATTCAGCCAGAGAATCAAAGAAAATAGATTCATCCAGAGAATCGAAACAAAGGAGATCTAGCCAGAAGATCGAAGAAGATCTAGCCAGAAGATCGAAGAAGATCTAGCCAGAAGATTGAAACCGTATCCAGCCTGAGGATCAAAATTAACATCCAACCAGAGGACTAAATTGAGTATAGATTCAGCCAGAGGATCGAAACTCCAGATTAAGTCAGAAGACTGATTCAAATTCAGCCAGAGGACCGGAAGAGAAATAAACAGCGCGGTGTATTTCAGCATTTTTGTGGTGTTCTCAGAGCGCAAATTTTCGGTCTGTCTTTGGTATTCAATCACAGCTCACCTTGTTTGTCTGATAAGTTGTTCGCTTTCATCCTGCTCGGGTTAGCTGATGACCGAATAGGGGCAGCTGTAACACACCAAAATTTGCCCTCCTCCTACATGCATTCATTTTTAGGTCATTTAACATTTCATATTGCATTTCATCATGTCAATCAGAATCAGATCCAAGAAACTTTTTTTTTTAGCAAAAATAAAAAATAAAAAAAAAGAAAAAAAAACGGAAAAAAAAAATAAAAATAAAAAGAAAAAAAAGAAAAAAATTAATTAAATAAATAAATAAAAAAAAATAATTAAAAAAATAAATAAAATATAATAGAAAAATCTTGGACTTGGACATCTCTCATTTGAGCCCACAAAACCATGAAAATCAGATTATAAAAGAGGGAGAACAGACAGAAAAAGAAGAGAAGCAAAATACTCTGAGGTTTCCTTGGAACAAAATCCTGGAGGAAAAAGATAGTGAGAGAAGAGCTAACAGAGTTCGGAGCAACCTCCAAACCCTGAAGGGAACTCAACTGCACAAAATCACCTCTGCCTCACATAAACCCTAAAGATTGTTTTGTAAACCTCACAAGTGCAACTCAATTTCAATCAAGCTCTCCAATCAGGTTTGCCCTATTCCCATTACTTTACGCTTTCAATTTGAAATTTCTAAATGTACGAGGTATCATGGGTGAATTTGATACCCTTTTGACGCATGTGTTTGACAAGAGGTTTAGGCCTCCTACCCTTGGTTGCTTTTTGTGAGCTTTTTGTGAATTTTAATGGCATGATTCATGTGGTTACATTTTGATTTGGGGGCAACTCTTGGTTACCCTATTTTGTTTCTCTAACCTGATTGTTGAGTTTTGTTTTGTGAGGGCTCATATGACTCTTGCAGAGATTGTTTGTCTGGTGTTCCACTTTATTTGTCGGATACCGCCTGGAGGTTTCATTCCGATTACCTGTACTGACTCACTTGCTTTGATGGTGTTAGCTTGGAAGCATCTCAGGGTATATCGTTCCCTTAATTGTTGTTATCTCGGATCTTCATCTGTGTGGTACTTTTACATTTTTCCCACATTTTACTGCTTTCCTGGCTTGAAGACCTCGATAGGAGGCAATGTTTTCTTTTGTTTATTTACTTTTATGCCCAAAGACCTCCCTGAAGAGGCAATTGACGGATAAAAGGGATTAGTAATCAATCCCCCGTTATTCAGTGCGTCGTTCTTTAAGATCACACTACGTGTCGATGCCTTCAGAACAAAAGCCCAAGATCTTTTGTCCGGTCAGTCAGTGGAGAGGGTTCCACCTTTCTGAAACCCCACTTTTTGTCATGAGCTCACCCTGTCCAGGGTTAAAAGCTATGAGGTCTTATCCTCATTACCCTTTTTGCATGAGCATCCCTAACCCTACTAACTCATTGATTTTTCTTCTCCTAAGAACATGTTAACTCCTTCTACTACAGGCGAGTAAGTCTCCAAAGGTCGAGCATCCGGTAGATTGCGTAGTAACGTCGTTCGTCCAAAACCCAATCCATAACCCCGTAGTTAGCCGAACTACGGCTTGCTCTGATTCTCATTCCAGATGGGATACATAGGCATAAGACGCGATGTCTTAGCGAGCACACTCCCCCCTAACCCTTAGGCAGCCGAGCTACGAAGACTCTGATTCTCATATTCAGATGAGATACGTATGTAGTGGATGCGACATCCGTGCGAGTCATTTTCTTTTGACCCCCCTTTTTTAGTAAATAACAGCACAAGATAAACCCACACCCTTTAGACAAGAACTACAAAAGTGGATCCCGTAGAGTACTACGGATGCGTAGGGGTGCTAATACCTTCCCTTCGCATAATCGACTCCTGAACCCAAGATTTGGTTGCGAGACCCTGTCTTGTCCTTTCCTTTTTCCAGGTTTACTTCGAGCGTTTCCTTTCCCTTTTTTGGGATAAATAACGCACGGTGGCGACTCTCCTGTCTTTCTTCGCCGGTTGTTTTTTTTCGCATTCCATTTTTCAGGTTGCGACAATCATCAACAAAACTTCGAGAGGAAGAAGGTCTTTTTCGACCCAATTCCTATGTCATATGCAGAACTGTACCCATATTTGGTTCTCAAGAACCTAATCAAACCAAGAAACCCTCCGCAGATTCCATAACCACTTCCTTGGTGGTCCAAACCTGAACTCCGTTGTGCTTTTCATCAAGGGGCACCTAGACATGATATAGAGAACTGTTATCCGCTCAAGTATGAGGTTCACAAGATGATGAAGAGTGGAATGGTGTCTTTTGAGGACCAAGCGCCGAACGTGAAAGCAAATCCATTGCCCGCACATGGGAATTCTTCTGTGAATATGGTGGATGGTTGTACTGGCAAATTTAAGGTTTTTGATGTCTGCTTTATCCGGAGGTCCTTAGTGCAGATGCATAAGGACATTTGTTTGGTGAGTGATTGTGAGCATGACCACGATGGTTGTGCTATTTGCAGTGTTAATTCAAGGGGTTATGAAGTTGTCAAAAGGGACATCCAATGACTGATGGATGAAGGCATGATTCATATTGTTCAATCCTGTCATGTAGATGACGATGTAAATGTCATAGTGCCCATTTTAAAGCAACCAAAAATATTGGTAATTCAGTACGACAACAGCAACAATAACAATGTCAGCAATAGATCAGTATCTCCGTTAGTAATATGGTTAGCGGGCCCAGTCTCGTATTCATCTGATAAAGTTGTCCCGTATCAGTATAATGCTACAATGATGAAGGATGGTCAAGAGGTCCCGTTGCCTACGACTAGTTATGTGGTGAGCATTGCTGATATTACCAAGGTGACCCGCAGTGGTCGTGTGTTTGGGCCAGTGTTCCCAAAAGATAAAGAAGAATCAGTTGTTGGTAAGAAGGTGGAAGTGCCTGTTGTAGATCTGATTAGTGCTTCAAAAGGTAAGTCTGGTGAATCCATCGATTTGAAGGCTAATGATGATGATGAGGTACTTCGATTGATCAAGAGGAGCGAGTTTAATGTGGTGGACCAGCTACTCCAAACCCCCTCAAAGATCTTAGTGTTGTCTCTACTCATGAACTCTGAAGCGCACATAGAAGCACTGCAGAGAGTTCTAGAGCAAGCATTTGTAGAACATGATGTTACAGTGGATCAATTCGATCATATTGTGGCTAACATCACTTCCTACAACAATCTCAGCTTTTTTGATGAAGAACTCCCTGAGGAGGGCAAAAATCATAACTTGGCTTTGCATATCTCCATGAATTGCAAAGAGGACGCCTTGTCTAATGTGCTAGTTGACAATGGGTCTTTGAATGTGCTACCAAAGTCAACTCTGTCAAAGCTATCTTACCAAGGAGCGCCTATGAGGTATAGCGGTGTAATCGTCAAAGCTTTTGACGGTTCGCATAAAACAGTTATTGGTGAAGTGGACCTTCCAGTTAAGATAGGTCCGAGTGATTTTCAAATTACTTTTTAAGTACTGGATATCCACCCGGCCTACAGTTATTTGTTGGGAAGGCCATGGATCCATGAGGCGGGAGATGTTACCTCCACATTGCATCAGAAGCTCAAATTTGTGAAGAATGGAAAGCTTGTAATTGTTGGCGAGGAGAAGGCGTTGTTGGTTAGCCACCTGTCATCTTTCTCTTATGTTGAAGCTGAGGACGAGGTTGTAGCTCCGTTCCAAGCCTTATCTATTGCTTCTGAAAAAGGAGTTGGGGCACCTATGTCCTCATTGAAAGATGCAAAGAAGATTGTGGAAGAAGGCAACATTGATCAATGGGGGCGCATGGTAGAAGTCTCCGACAACAAAGGCGGAACCGGTTTGGGATTCCAGCGTGGTTCATCAACTGCAAGGTCTGAAGATATGAAACTTAGCTTTCGTAGCGGAGGGTTTATTCATGGCAATGAACAACACTTAACTGCTGTGCTAGAGGATGACGAAGAGGAAGACTGCACTAATTTTGTGACGCATGGAAAGGCTTGCAACAATTGGACTGCTGTTGATATTCCTGTTATTTTGCATCGATCTAAGTAATTACTTTTATATGTATTTAAAATCCTTCTCCTATGCCTAAGGGTGAAGTGAACATTGTTTGGGCATTTTCAAATTGATCATTGATAAAATTAATTCTATTCATCGGCATCTATGATGTTTATTTTTACTTTTTGCATTGTTTTGAAAATGGTAATCACAAAAAACATAAATAAACAATATAATTGTCCATCTGCATAATATTTGGTCACAAATCCACTTCTCTAAAATAAAAATATCAAATTATTATGCAAGTTGGTTTCTAACCCCATTGAAGACAATGATCCTTCTCCTTCTCCAAATTTTGAATTCCCTGTGTTTGAGGCCGAGGAAGAAAGTGATGAAGAAGTGAGTGATGAATTATCTCGTCTTCTTGAGCAAGATGAAAAGACCATTCAGCCGTTCGAAGAGAAGATTGAGCTAGTCAACTTGGGTTCCGAGGATGATGTGAAGGAAGTCAAGATTGGGTCTCGACTGTGTCCAGATGTCAAGAAGGGGTTGATTGATCTTCTTCGAGAGTATTCGGATGTGTTTGCTTGGTCCTATCAAGACATGCCTGGTTTGGATTCTGAGATTGTGGAGCATAGATTTCCGTTGAAGCCAGAATGTCCGCCAGTCAAGCAAAATTGAGAAGAACGCACCCTGATATGGTATTTGTGATCGCTGAGTATCTGCAATGGGTTGCCAATATTGTGCTTGTGCCGAAGAAAGATGGAAAAGTCCGCATGTGTGTTGATTATAGAGATTTGAATAAAGCTAGTCCGAAAGATGATTTCCCTCTGCCACACATTGATATGTTGGTAGACAATACTGCTAAATTCAAAGTCTTTTCATTTATGGATGGATTTTCCGGATATAATCAGATCAAGATGGCACCCGAAGATATGGAGAAGACCACATTCATTACGCCTTGGGGAACATTCTATTATAGAGTGATGCCTTTAAGTTTAAAGAATGCTGGTGCAACTTACCAAAGAGCAATGACTACTCTTTTTCATGATATGATGCATAAAGAGATTGAAGTTTATGTCGATGACATGATTGCTAAATCAATTGATGAAGAGGAACATATTGCGCATTTGTTGAAGCTATACCAGCATTTGAGGCAGTATAAACTCCGCTTGAATCCCAATAAATGTACTTTTGGTGTTCATTCTGGTAAGCTGTTGAGCTTTATTGTCAGCGAGAAGGGTATTGAAGTTGATCATGCCAAGGTCAAAGCAATATAACAGATGCCTGCGCCTAAAACTGAGAAGCAAGTCAGAGGTTTTCTCGGCCGCTTGAATAATATTTCAAGATTTATTTCACACATGACTGCCACATGTGCACCTATATTCAAGCTTCTTTGGAAAGATCAGTCTCTTGATTGGATCGAAGATTTTTAGAAAGCTTTTGACAATATCAAGGAATATCTGCTTGAACCTCCAATTTTGTCTCCACCTGTTGAAGGAAGACCATTGGTCATGTATTTGACTGTGCTCGAAGATAGTATGGGTTGTGTTCTTGGTCAGCAAGATGAGACTGGAAAGAAAGAATTTGCAATTTACTACCTCAGTAAGAAGTTCACCGACTCTGAGACTCGGTATTCTATGCTTGAGAAGACTTGTTGCGCATTGGCTTGAGCTACTAAGCATCTGCGTCAGTATATGTTGAATCATACCACTTGGTTGATATCCAAAATGGATCCGATCAAGTATATATTTGAGAAGCTTGCTTTAACTGGGAAAATCGCCTATTGGCAGATGTTGTTATCAGAGTATGATATTGAATACCGATCTCAAAAAGCGATCAAAGGTAGTATCTTGGCTGACCATTTGGCTCACCAACCGATTGAAGATTACCAGTCAGTGCAGTATGATTTTCTTGATGAAGATATCTTGTACTTGAAAATGAAAGATTGTGATGTACCATTGCTTGGAGAAGGACCAGAACCTGGTTCCCGTTGGGGCATGGTATTTGATGGAGTTATTAATCAATATGGTAATGGTGTTGGGGCAGTGATTATTACTCCTCAAGGCACACATTTTCCATTTACAGCTAGATTGACTTTCAAGTGTACAAACAATATGGCAGAATATGACGCTTGCATTATGGGGCTCGAAGAGGCCATTGATCTCAGAATCAAGCATCTAGATGTCTTCAGAGATTCAACTTTGGTTGTGAATCAAATCAAAGGTGAATGGGAGACTAATCAACCCGGTCTAATACCGTATAGAGATTACACGAGGAGGATTTCGACTTTCTTTACAAATGTTGAGTTTCATCATATCCCTCTAGATGAGAACCGGATGGCAGATGCTCTTCCAATGTTGGCAGTAATGATTATAGTGAAGTATTGGAAGGAGGTTCCCAATTTGTCTGTGATGCGTCTTGATAGGCCAGCTCATGTGTTTGCTGTCGAAGAAGTCAGAGACGAGAAGCCGTGGTATTACGACATCAAATGTTTCCTCCAATGTCAGATTTACCCGTCTGGGGCATCATTGAAAGATAAGAAGACTTTGAGAAGATTAGGCGGCAATTTCTACTTGAATGGTAATGTATTCTACAAGAGAAACTTCGATATGGTTTTGCTCAGATGCGTGGATAGACACGAAGCAGACCTTTTGATGACTGAAGTCCATGAAGGTTCCTTTGGTACTCATTCTAATGGATATGCAATGGCGAAGAAGATGTTGCGAGCAATTTACTATTCGCTGACAATGGAATCTGACTATTGCAAGTTTGTGAAGAAATGCCACAAGTGTCAAATATATGTTGATAAGATTCATGTTCCTCCGACACTGTTGAATGTTATTTCTTCCCCACGGCCCTTCTCCATGTGGGGAATTGATATGATTGGGATGATTGAGCCTAAAGCTTCGAATGTACATCGTTTCATTTTAGTGGCAATTAACTACTTTACAAAGTGGGTTGAAGCGACATCGTATGCAAATGTAACCAAGCAAGTGGTTGTGAGGGTTATCAAGAATCAGATCATATGCCGTTATGGTGTGCCAAGTAAGATCATTACTAATAATGGATTGAACTTGAATAACAATATGGTGGAAGCTCTTTGTAAAGACTTCAAGATTGCACATCATATTTCTTCTCCCTACAGACCTAAGATGAATGGGGTTGTTGAAGCTGCGAATAAGAACATCAAGAAGATTATTCAGAAGATGGTTGTCACATATAAGGATTGGCATGAGATGCTCCCATTTTCTTTGCACGGGTATCGAACATCCATCCGCACTTCAACAGGGCCACCCCTTTCTCTCTTGTATATGGCATGGAAGCAGTACTCCCCGTAGAGGTGGAAATTTCTTCATTACGTGTGCTCATGGAAGCCAAGTTGACTGAGGCTGAATGGTGTCAAACCAGGTTTGATCAACTGAATTTGATTGAAGAAAAGAGATTAACTACCATGTGTCATGGTCAGTTATATCAGCAAAGGATGAAGAAAGCTTTTGATAAGAAGGTCAAACCTCGTGTGTTCTGGGAAGGTGACCTTGTGCTCAAGAAAATTCTATCTTTCAAACCAGATTCTAGGGGAAAATGGACTCCTAATTATGAAGGCCCATATGTTGTTAAGAGAGCCTTTTCAGGCGGCGCCTTGATTCTTACAACTATGGATGGTAAAGAGTTCACTCGTCCTGTGAACGCAGATGCAGTCAAGAAATACTTCACCTAAAAAGAAAAGAACAACTCGCTAAGTTGAAAAATCAAAAGGGCGGATTAGGAAAAAATGAGCGTCTCGGTGGATTGAAAATCTGAAAGGGCGGCTTAGGCAAAAATGAACGTCTCGGTGGATCCAAGAAAAAATTAGAGACATAAAAACAGAAAGAATTTCCCGATAAGTTGAGTACCCCGCCTTGGGGAAACTTATGCAAAAATTAGGGATTATGGCAAGTAACTACAGTCTGCTGATTGTCCAGTGTTGGAAAAACTTGGTTGAGCACAAGGGTTGACATAGAGTCATCGTCCCCAGCAGCGGTCAAGAGCATAGCGGACATCAAAAGTTGGTAGAAGGATTAAGGATCATTTGTATTCAATGTAACCCTTTTCCATATAAATTACCATTTTCAACTTTGTAAAGATCTATGGAGTCTTGTCATTTACAGACTACCATTCTATTAAATAAAGTTGAGCTTTTATTCAATTATTTCTACTCTTATTTACTTCAGCTAATAGTTTTAAATTTTATTATGATCATTTTTGAAATTAAAATCTTTAATCAAAATCATTTTCTTAAACATATAAAAGCAAGAATTTTTTTAAAGCAATTAAAAAGAATTATCAACAGCATTTCAAAGAGCAGCAAGTCTTAAGTGTGAAGCATTAAGGGTTCCCAAAGCAATTAACCCTTCGGGTATCCTTAGCCGAGTTTGTTGACCTGGTTCCCCTGCGGAGTTGTGTTTGATCCCCACTGGAGCTTCGTTTCTTTTTCCAGTTGAGTTGGTTGATTCAGTGCCCTGCGGCGTGTTATTTCCCTGACAAAATTTCTGCTTCCCCCGATAGAATTTGTGTATTCCCCAGCAGTTTTGATCCTCAGCAGAGTAATTCGACTCCCCATTAGATCGCATTGGTTTCTCCACTAGTCGCCATCCGACTTGCTCCCAGTCAGAGTTTCCTCCTGGTTTTTGAGAAGCTACTTGTGTTTATCCTCTGTATGGTTGTCTCCCATTTTGATATGTTGTTGACCTAAAATTCCCTGCAGATTTGATAAAATTTCCTCTCCTCAGCGGATCTCGTCCTTCCTCAGCTAGAGTTGAGCCTTTGGGTCGTTGATCTCTCTCTCTGTTTTCCGGCAATTGTCTCCCTCTTGTTGTGGATTGACCGAGGATTGTATCGATGATTCAAATTCTTTGCGACACCTTTGTATCCCTTGTGATCGTTTTGTCAGCATAATCATCATATATACATATACACTCATATAATTTCATAATTTCATAATTGCATCAACATATTTGATTGATTTATTTGAGATTGTTATTCTCTGTTATGGCGGTACTTTATCCCCAAACAAATTCGGTGTCTGTCCTCCCTCAATTGTAGAATGTCAGCCCCTTAGGCGGAAAGACTTTAACATTTCTCCTTTTCCCCACTGAGTTATTTCCTCGTGGATGATTATTACTTCAGCTTCCTCCCCAGTTGATTATCAAGATGGAATTGCTCCCCTTGAGTTATATCCTCATTGGGTTGAGTCTTGATTGCCCGTTTCTTTCTAGCTCTGCCTAGATAGATTCTTTGAGTCTCCTAAAAGCTTATTACCCAGTAATTGGTAATATTCTTCTTAGTTTACAGTTTTTTACTTCTTGCCCAATACACGGCAAATGTATCCCTGTTTTTCCAGCAGTAGAGTCCCCGGTGGATTCGTTTTTCCTGATTCCCCAGGAAGTATATCCTTGATATGTTCATCCTAACCGGTGAGAAATATCTTTCTTTCCCCTGCGTGAGTTTATCCTTGATATGTTCATCCTAACCGATGACAGATACTCTCATTTTTGGTATTCTACCCAGTAAAAAGGTAGTTGTAATCCCTATTTTGTTCCCCAGAGAGTTAATCCTTGATATGTTCATCTTAACCGATGACGAATTTCCTTCTCCTTGTGGTATTCTACCTAGCGACCGGTAGTTGTAAACCCTACTTTCTCCCGCAGAGTTTATCCTTGATATGTTCACTTTAACCAGTGACAGATACTCTCTCTTGGTATTCTATCCAGTAACTGATAGATGTAATTCCTATTTTTCTCCCCACAGAGTCTATCTTGATATGTTCATCCTAACTGGTGACGAGTTTTCTCTTTGATGGTATTCTATCCAGCATTCGATAGATGTAATTCCTACTTTTTGTTCAGTTTGTATATCCTTGATATGTTCATCCTAACCGATGACGGGTATCCTCCTTGACATTCCCAGGCAAGTCTATCCTTGATATGTTCATCCTAACCGATGACGGATTTTCTTCCCTTTTGAGTTTATCCTTGATATGTACATCCTAACCGATGACGGATACTCTCACCTTTGGTTTTCTGCCCAGTAACTGGTAGTTGTAAATCCCATTGTTCTGCAGTTTTCCCCAACAAGGCTATTCTTACCCAGTAGCCGGTAATGAATACTCCCTTCTGGTGGTTCCCAATGAGTCATCCTTGATATGTTCATCCTAACCGGTGACGGATGTCCTCTCTATCAGATCTTTATTATCTCCTTACCCAGTAACAGGTAGTGGATAATAAATTTCTGCTCCTCATGCGTTGAAGTTTATCTTCCCCAGTCGAGTTGAGTGCGCATTCCCTTAGCGAAATCACTTTTCCTGTATGATTCAAGTACTTTAGTTGCATACTGATCTACTCGTATTCCCTGCAGGTGTTTTATTTCCCTGGCTGAGTCTTTCCATTTTGTATGGAATTCCTCTAGTCCCACAGCAGTTCTAAGTCGTAGCCTGGCCTACGCATAACTCCTTTTCCCATTAGAGTCTCTGTCTCCCCAGTGAGTTTTCCTTAAGGAATGTATTATGCTCCTGCAGATTTTCGATCTCTCTGATTTCTTTTCCTTTGTGGCCATATTTCCCCATAGAGAATTAATTTTTACATTCATATCATATGCATCATGAGGTCTCTTAGGGACCAAAATTTGTTTCTATGTTGTTATTTAAGCCCATTCTACTAAGTTAAGTCGAAGATTTTAACCTTCACCTCCTCAGTTAGAATGTCCTTAAATAGGGGCAGCTGTAAGACCCCAATTTTGACCATAAAGTCCCTCATGCAATTTCATCATATGCATTAGCATTGGGATCATACCTTGGCATCCTCCTTACCGCTCTTTCATTGGGTTTGTTTTGGGAGAGATCACCAAGCACCATGTGATTGTATCATACTTGTATATTATCATTTTACTAACCAAAATACCAAAAATATGTCTTTGCATTTGCCTAATTCTTTTGTAGGTAGGGCATGATCACCATTGATCTATCAAGTTCATATCTAGGGTTTGAGACCCTCATGACAAGGAGCACAACCATGAATTGATCCAATAATGGTTATGAACATCATATATGAGTCCTAATGATTCCTACATGTCATATTGACCAAGTTTTCGTCAAGAGTTTGAGGGTGATTTGCCTTGGAAACCCTAGTTTGACTGGGTATCTTGAGTAACTTTTCCAACAAGCTATCTCACCAATTGATCAAATTTTTGAAGGGACACTTCAAAATTAATCATATTATGCATATATGATCTACAATGAGCCAAGAAAGTCAAGAGAATTGAAAGTTAGCAAGTTGGTTGATGGTGGTTGGCTAGATGAATTCATAAAACTGGGTCTCCCTAGACTCTATCTCCTACAATTTTCACCATATGAAAATTATTCCAAGAGAAAAGATACTATAAATTACATTCCAAACAACTTTCATGTTGAGACCTAGAGCTAGTGTTGCTTGGAAAATCATTTTCTATATGGAAACATTATAGGTCATTTTGTCTAAACCCTAATTTGAAAGTCAATTTCCCAAGGCCATAACTTGCTCAATTTTTATGAGATGAAATATTTCCAAGTTTTACAATCAAATTCAATATGTCTACTTCAACTTTGATGTTTGGAGTGGAAGCAAATTCAACTTTTATGAGCATGTGATATGAGGATACATTATAGGTCATTTTTGACCTATACCATTGAACAAGTGATTTTTCCAAACTTCAAAAATGCATAACTCTATCATTATAAATCCAAATGACATGAATTGATGACCATTTTGAAGTTATTTGAAAGAGATACAACTTTTATGAAGACACGTTTCTCATTTGAAGCTCACCTACAAAGTTAAGTAAGGTGGAATATTGAGATATATGGCTTGACACTTAGAAAAATTTTCAACATGTTGAAATTTCCAAACTTCCACCTCAAAATTAAGCATGATCCAAGATCCAAATGAAAAAGTGTTTAACATCAAACTTGTTCCTCTTGATCCAAGCTTTCTAAAGAACCCAAGTTCATGCATTTTGGATGAGGTTTGCTAGGGGTGAACATGGCTTTAACAGAGCTGCATCATTGGAGGAAATCAAATGTACAAACTTCATTTCACCTTGCCTTGCCATTCAAGCTTCATTTAGACTTCAACATGATTGATTTTGGACCTTAATGCATTGCCTCATGGGCATGTACATGCCCATGCACTCGTGCCATTCACATTACTAAAGTTGGACGAAATTTCAAGTGTGCAAATATCACTCCCTCATGCAATAAATACATGACCTCTGTGCTCAACTCAAACACATCTTGCACGCCAGCTTTGTCCCCTAATTCAAACCCTCTCATTCTAAAGGAAAACCTGAGAATTTTTAATTTGAAAATTGAGTTTGAATCTCAACTGTTGGAGATTCAAAAAACTCCAGGATCCAAAGCCTTATACCCATGCTAATCACTTCCTGTAAGCTTCTCAAGTGTGATCAGATTGTGTTTGAAGCAAGCAACATCAAATTCTGCACAATATTGAAGGTAATTTTCAGAAAACTTCATCTCTTCGATTCTCACTCAATTCTCATCAATTCTCTTGGAGCTTTGGTTTTCTGAAGTCCTACCAATGTAGGCAGGAAGATTGAGTTGCTTAGAGGTCAAATCGAAGTAACTCAGTTGACACACCTCAAAATTCAACTCCTCATATCTTTCTCTATATGTGAAGTTAGTTAAAATTGAGGTGATATTCTTGATCTACACCATTTTATCTTTCAGATCTTTCCCTCTTTTGTCATTTATGATGTGGTGATGATTGAACCAGTCTGGCCAGGGTCATCGGAGAAGATGACCGGCCTTTGGCTCCGGCGATGAGGTGGAATTGTTCAGATCCATTAGATGAGTTTGAAATGTCTTAATCTCGTGCGTTGCTTTTGAATACCAAGCCCATGCCGCGTTGACTGCAGTGCACCATGGAACGCGCACGCTGATCCACTTGATCTGCCACCTCAATTAATGAGGGAGATCAAGTGGTCCACGTTTTTTTCTATTTTCTGATTTTTATTTTAATTAGCTTATTTTCATTAATTCATATTAATTTTAATATTGATCCAAAAAATATGAGAGTTTCACCAAAAAATTTCAAAAAATTTCCTCTTTCATATTTTGAAGTAAAATTATTTTTTGGATCATTATTAGTATTTTTCATGATTTAATTGATTTTGTGATTGTTTTTAATTGTTTAAAAATACTTTTAAGTCTTTAAAAATTCTGAATTTTTTTTCTCCAAGGTCCTTTGACCTTGTTTGACCTATGATAAATCTCATGGCCATTTCTTTGGTGTTTTGATGAGGTTTTAGGAATTTGACAAACCATATTCAATTTAAATGTATTATTTTAGTATTTTTAATTTGAATAAATTCCAGTTAATTGTGTTGACCTATTGTGATGACTTGTATAAGTTTGACTCTTGTTGTTGGGCCTTGGTCAAGGTTGATTTGACTTTGTCAAGTTAATATCATTAGATTTAAGGGATTGATGGAATGTACATTCCATCTCCCAAAATGAATGAATGATATTAATTTGGTAAAATCCTCCTTTGACATATTTGAGTTTTGATCCATTCCCCTCCCCTTCATCTCATTACCATTCTTTATGCATTCATCTCATTTAGCCTATGATATCTCTAAGTCCTAAGGCTAGTTGATTGCAAAATCAATATAAGTATGGATGAAATTAGGTCACCTCTTTTGCATATTCTTTTTGTGTATGGTATGTTTCATGAGTATAGTTCATTATACTATGTCTCTAACATGCATTAACACCAAAATTCTATTGTCCGACCTCAAATAGTTGTGACTTCTACATAAGTTCAATTACGATTGCTTATCATAGCGCTAAATTTGTGACACAAAAAGGAATAACATTCTAGTTAGTGAGACTGTAAGTCTCCCCTCTTTCATGGTATTGTGTGGAAACTTGGCCTTTTTTTCCTTCCTTTGGAAGATGTCTTGGTTCAAGGATCCATGCTTGTGATAAGTGGGTTGAGCATTCTCCAAAGAATGACTTCAAATAAAAAGCAAAAGCAAAACAATACTAACTTCTAACTCACTAACAATTAACATTTAATTTCAAGCCATTTACTTTAATGCAATTTAATTTTAGTCTTTATTCATTTGCCACTATCCATACCATTCTAATTGTTTACATTAATGCCATTTTCACTTTGTCCATTTGGACCATATTGTATGATATATTTTGCTTGTGTATATTTTTTGTGTGGTCTTTGACCATTAATGTACATAATAACAACAAAAAAATCTAAAAAACTTTTGTGTCGACTGTTGGCTTGATCTTGGACAATTGGATATAGAATCTAGGAAACTATCCTATGCTAAAGGACTTGGCCAATGCTAACATTTGAGAAACCAAGTGCTTGCAATTTGAAACTTCATCTGATACATCATTCAAGATCCCTTTGAGTTGATCTGCATCATGATCACTGTGAAGTTGTTATTTTGAACCTTTGACTTGTGGAATTCATCTGTTACATGGGCTAATTTGAAGAAGATCATGGAGTGGCTAAGCTTGGATGTGGCTATCTTTATTTGATGTCTTGCTCTTCAAGATTGATATAATTGTGCATTTGTGTGTTGCTTGATTCTAATGTCAAAGGGAATTTGGGTTTCTATTGACATTCTTGTCGATTGGATTGCTACGCATTAGTCAGATATTTTCAACCCTTAACTTTTAATTTTGTGCATAGGATTAGTCTCTCCATCTCCTCCCCATCTCTTTAATTTCAAAATCCCTCCCTCTTTTTTTTAAATCTTCTTTGATTGAATTCATTTTGTTCTAAACTTTGACCACTTTTCAAACTAGAAACTTTGGCCTTATGCCATTGCATTTTCAAACTTCTTTTCTTAATCAAACTTGTAAATGAACTTAATTATACTTGACCTAAAATTTCAAAAGCCAAAAAGAACTAACTCATTCATACCATTTTCAGGCCTTTGTGCCTTTCAAACTTAATTTTGTTAAAAGCAATGCATCCACTTTGAAATTTGTATCACGAACTACGAGATTTTGATCCCTCATTTTTATGTAGGTACGTAGGCATAAGTCCGTAGATCTTGTCAAACACAAAAATATAATTAATGAATTCTTTTCTCATCTTTCCATTCTATTTGTTTGTAAACATCATTTTGTACAAAATACACATGCACACAAAAAAGGGTTTCCTAGGAGTACCTAGGACACTTTGGGTGCTAACACCTTCCCTCTGTGTAACCAACTCCCTTACCTGTAATCTCTGACATTTTATTAGTTTTGATTTGAAAACTTCTTACTTTTGGGTTTTGTTCGTAGTTTTTCCTTTTTCCCTTGGAAATAATAAAAGCGCGATGGCGACTCTGGTTTTATTGATCTCTAGCTTATCCATAGCTTGATGATCATGAATTTACCGCTACATCAGCCTCAAATAGTTGTGACTTCTACATAAGTCCAATTACGATTGCTTAACATAGTGCTAAATTTGTCACACAATAAGGTATAGCATTCTAGTTAGTGAGATTGTAAGTCTCCCCTCTTTCATGGTGTTGTGTGGAAACTTGGCTTTTTTTCCTTCCTTTGGAAGATGTCTTGGTTCAAGGATTCATGCTTGTGATAAGTGGGTTGAGTGTTCTCCAAAGAATGACTTAAACAAAACAAAAGCAAAATCAATACTAACTTTTAACTCATTAACAACTAACATTTAATTTTAAGTCATTTACTTTTAATGCACTTGAATTTTTAAGCCTTATTCATTTGCCATTATTCATACCATTCAAGTTGTTTATGTTAATGTCATTTTCACTTTGTCCACTTGGACCATAATTTGTGATATTTTGTGATTGTTTGTGTGGTCTTTTGACCTTAATGTACATAATAAGAATAAAAACCCTAAAAAATATGTTTTGTGAACTGTTGGTGTGATCTGAGACTATTGGACTTAGAATTTAGGCAACACTCCCTATGCAAAGGACTTGGCCAATGCCAACATTCATGAGACCAAATGCTTGTGAATTGAAACTTCATCTGTTACATCATTGAAGATCCATTTGAATTCATCTGCAACATAATCATTGTGAAGCTGTTATTTTGAACCTGTGACTTATGCCATCTTGGAAGTCATTTGCTACATGGGCAAATCTTTAAGAAGATCATGGAGTTGCTAAGCTTGGATGTGGCTATCTTTATTTGATGCCTTGCTCTTCAACTTGTTGTTTGTGTATTGATTGTTATGTGATTCTAAAGTTTAAGGGAAATTTGGGTTTCTATATGACATTCTTGTCTATTGGAATGCAACTCATTGGTCAGATCTTTTCAACTCTCAACTTTTAAATTTATGCTTAGGATTAGTCTCTTCATCTCCTCCCCATTTCTTTAATTTCAAAATCTCTCTCTCCTTTTAAAATCTTCTTTGCTTGTGTTTATTTTCTAAACTTTGACCTTATTGCAAACTAGAAACTTTGGCCTTATGCCATTGCATTTTTAAAAATCTTTTCTTAATCAAACTTGTAAATTAACTTAACTATACTTGACTTAATATTTCAAAAGCCAAAAAGAACTAACACTCATTCAAACCATTTTAGGCCCTTGTGCATTTCAAACTTAAATTCTTGTTAAAAGCAATGCATCCACTTTGAAATTGATATCACAAACTACGAGGTTTTGATCCCTCATTTTTATGTTGGTACGTAGGCATAAGTCCGAAGGTCTTGTCAAACACAAAAGTATAATTAATTAATTCTTTTATCATCCCCACACTCTTTTTATTTGCAAACATCATTTGTACAATAACACATATGCACACAAGAAAGGGCTCCCTAGGAGTACCTAGGACAGTTTGGGTGCTAACACCTTCCCTCTGTGTACCCAACCCCCTTACCTGTAATATCTAGCATTTTATTAGTTTTGATTTGAAAACTTCTTTCTTTTGGGTTTCGTTTGTACTTTTCCCTTTTCCCTTGGAAACAATAAAAGCGCGATGGAGACTCTGGTTTTATTGACGTCTAGCTTATCCATAGCTTGATGGTCATGAATTTACCGCTACAGAAATTAAGTGGCGACTCTGCTGGGGAGTAGTCTCCAGTGGGTTTAGCCTACTTTTTTATGTGTATATAATTGTATATGTTTGATGTATGTATATTTGTTTGTATGATATAATCTGCTTGTTGTGCTTGGTGATCTCTGAGTGGTGAGATAAGTTCTAACCCGAACTTGAGTGCAATTAAGATACGAGGATGGTATAGTCATGTTCGACTTGTGTGGAGTAGTCCTTAACAAGTTGGCTTGAGACCTATCTACTCAGTGGAGACCCTTTTGGATTTAGGAATGTCACATAAGTATTTGTGGTTAAGCATTACTATAGCGGGGTATTCGTTACCTTTAGATTTATTGACTAAATCAAAAGTAAATCATACAATTCGAGTCGCCACCACACTTCTATTTATCCAAAGGAAAGGTTAGAAAGCGAACAAAAACCGAGAAGTTTTATCAAATCAAAAACTAATAAAAATGTCAGAGATCTGGGTAAGGGGGTTGGTGATGCAATGGGAAGGTTTTAAGCACCCAAAACATCCTAGGTACTCCTAGGGAGCCCTCTTCACTAATGTTGTAAGGTAGGTTGGTATTTGTGAAAAAAATATTTATGCAAACATGATTGGGGAGATGAGAGAAGAATGTACAAATTATTTACAATTTTGTGTTTGAATGGATAGACACATTGCCTACGTACCATCTTAAAAAAGATTAGGATCAAAACCTCGTAGTTCGGGGTAAAAATCTCAAAACAAGTAGGTGAATTGATTGGTAAAAAAGCCTTAAGGTCTTTTGTTATCAAAGGGAGAAAACTCAACCTAAAACCATAAATCCACCATGTGAGGAGAGCTTCAACATGCTAGTGAGGGGTTAACCCTATAATAAGCACGGAAGTCTTATAGTCCATCACTAACGATATAGGTGAGTATTATATCAACCTCAAGGATAACTCAAACCTAATAGCTAATGTTTATGAAAAGCTTTGGCAAGAAGTGGCCATTGAAACCACAAAAACAATTGAGTGAGTTGTATTTACCAATAAAAAGTATTTACAAAGTAAGGTCAATGTTGACTTAGAATTCAATTCAAAATAAGTGTTACGAAAAGAAGTTTTGAAAATCAAAAGCATAATGCTTAGGTTTCTAATTTTTGAAAACAATGTTAATGTTTGCACAAAAGTTTGGCTTGGGTTAGAGTGGAGGGAAGAAGAAGAATGGCTAAGTCCTAAACATACAAAGATGAAGGAAGAGAAATAAAACCACAATGGAGTTCCCTTCTTGAGATCATAGTGATGATCCAAGTTGTTCCCTTTCCTTTGGAATAGCAAGCAATAAGCAAATAACTCAAGCAATCAAGCATATAACAATCAAGCTCCTACGAATCTTCCAATGGCTTTTGTATCTCTCACTTTGGATGCTCATGACAATGGTTCTTCTACTTGGCTCAATGTTTGGGATCCCTAGCACAAGAGCACAACAAATCAAAAAGTTCCACAATGCAATAGAAAGAATGGACAAGAGTGAGTTTAGAATTTGGTCCTTTCAAGGTCCTCTTCAAGATTAAGCATTCTAAAGGCATGAGGCCTAGTTGCTCTTTGACATTATTCTTCTTTTATAGCATTCTAAAGGCGTGAGGCCTAGTTGCTCTTTGACTCCATTTAGCATAGGGAATGTCCTAAAATCTAAGTCCTTTTGTCCATTTGCATTTGGTTCCCACAATCAAAACAAAACAAGCATAATAGTATATACACAATAATATGCTCAAGTGAGCAAAAGGCAAATTGCATAAACATAAACATGAGCTCAAGTGAGCAAAGGGCAAAAGCAAATGAATAATGTACAAGAATATTAAATTGCATTAAAGTAAATTACAAGAATTAAATGACTTGAATTAAAAGTTAATGGTCAATAGTTAGTGTTAGTGTGCCATAAGGCAATTTAGCGCTATGTTAAGCAATCGGAAGTGGACTAATGTAGTAGTCACACCTATCTGAGGCCGGTCAATAAAAATATAGGCAACAAACACAAGTTAGAGACCTTGACTAGTAAGCCAAGCTCCTATAACTTGCCATGCCAAAAGAAAAGAAGAATGATCTTCTATTGATTTAGGTTTTTTGCTTGACCAAGAAGCAACCTATCCTTAATGCAAAGCCATTCACTTGATCTTTGATCAAGATGAATTAGATTTGAATCAAGGAAGCTTAAGCCTCCCATATGTCAAGGCTAACCACCAATCTTTAACTCATTGATCAAAAAGAAAAAAAGATGAAGAAGAAGATGAATAAGAATGTACATGAATGGAATTCAAATGAAATAAGCAAAGTACATTGACCAAAGATGAATGGAATCAAGGTCAAACAATAGTAAACAGAAGCAAAATGAAACTTAGAAGTGAAGAAACAAATAAAATATTTTTGGTATTTTTGAAAATTAAAATAATACTTGAATTAAAATAAACAATTAAAGGTCAAACTTCAAATCCATTTCAAATCAACTTGAAAAAGTTCAAATGGACCATCCCAAGTTCAACAAGGTCAAACAAAGTTTGACAAAAATTTTCACCATTTTTAGAAACCAGAAACTATTTTTAAACAATTAAAAATGAATAAAAAAATAACCTAATTGAACTAAAATCTCAAATAAATTTCAAATTAATTAATAAATTGATGAGAATATTTTTCCTAGATTCAACATCATTCAAAGAGGTTAAGAAAATATTTTTGTATTTTTTGAATATTGGAAACTATTTAAAATAAATTAAAAATAACCAGAAAAGAGAAAATTCATAAAATATATCAAATGACAAAATAAAAAATATTAAAAATCATTTTCAGAAACTAGAATTAAAAAGGGAAATAATGCAATTGGTCCCATATTTTTTGGAATAAAAATGAAAGAGTTATGAATTTTTGAAATAAAATGAAATTAAGAAAATAAAATAGAAAAATCAGAAAAGCAAAAAATCCAGGCGCGTTGGATCAACCTCATTAAATGAGGTGGCACATCCAACGATCCTCATAGTGCACGCTCACCATAGACTCTAGTCAACTGAGTAACACAATGAATTAAAAAAGGTCATAACATCCAAGGGCCCCGATTTAAACTGGAAACACAATCCAACGGCCTGGAATCAATCTGGCAACAGGGACGGTGGTGTACACTGCCGTCTTCTTCGGTGAGTTCATGAACTCCGGTGGAAGTTACAGGTATGAAAAACTTATCCAAAACAAGCGATCCGCATATCATTGGAAAGCTGGGGTGATATACATCACCCCTGTGCCATTGGTTTTCACTCTAGATCCTCATAGGAAGAGAAATCAGAGATGGAAAATAATGGAGTTCAAACTGAACTTGATGGATTTACAAAATTAAATGCACAATTCAATTGCCTCTTATGAGAGGACTTCAGAGGAGCCAACCAACACAAGAAATGAGCTATAATTAATGAGTTTCGAATTGAAAAAGTTTGGATATCAACCTTTGAAATGCAGATCTATGAAGCACGATCTCTCCCAATTCTTGATAGCAACTTGTTCTTGAGATGGAAATAGGGCTAGGCGAAGGAATTAGAGTCCAATAATCAACCAAGGAAGTTGAAAATTGGATCTGAAAAAATGAAGTGAAAGTACAAAATTCCTTTAGAGTGAGGTTTGGATTGAGTTTTGCAGCATATAAGGAGCCTTGAGGTTGATCATTAATGAAGCTGAGCATGCTTATTTATAGTGAAAGTTGATGCAAGGCATGAGAATTTCATGTGCATGTGTGATGAGGGCCTCCATGCATGGGCCTGTACAGGCGCATGGGAGGCCCAAATCCAAATGATTTGGCATGCTGACATGTAATTGAGCAGGTTTGGACGTGCACATGTAATTGAATTGGAGTGTGCATGAAGTTTTAACAAAGTTTCCAAAAATGCACATAAATCTTCCCTTCTTCGAAAATGCATCTTACCAAAATGAAACATGGCCTTGTGGGTAATGGTTGGAAAGGTATTGACATGAGGAACAATTGTTATGTTGAACAAAAATCCATTTGGAATTGGGAAATTTGTGAAAACTGATCATAAAGTTCAAGGTGCAAAACATGTTCATGTGAATTTTGTCAAAATGGACCAACTTCAAGCCCTTCTGTTTCACTGATGCAAGCCTCAAATGACAAAACCTTCAACATCAAAGTTGTAGATATTTTCAATAAAATCAATTTGGACTCAAATTTTATATCATTTGGATTTTTGATGAGAAAGTTATGGGAACTTGAAGTTGGACTTTTTCACATTTCAATGACTTTGGTCCAAAGTGACCTATAATGTTTTGCATTATCACATGTATTTATTTTAGGATTATGAAACTTTGTTCAACATAACAAATGAAGTAAACATCTTAAAATTTATAATTCATTTGATCCCACCTCAAAATCATGAAAAATGAGTGAGTTATGTCCTTGGGAAGTTGACCCAAAATTAGGGTTTCAGTCAAAATGACCTATAATGTTTTGAAATGGATGATGACCTTCCAAGCTTCAAATCAAATTTTGATGAACATTAATGTTGTTCATATGGTTCTTAATAACATTATTTATCTTGGGGTCATCTTCATTTGACAAACACATCAAAAGTTAGGTCTTAATGGATTTCAAAATAGTTAGATGAATTGACTGATCAACTTCTCAAGTCCATACCTCAAACCTTGATGAATTGATGATTGAGGAAACTCAAATAAGCTCAAATATGCATGAAATTATGAATTAAAGAACTTCCCTTTATTGCATTTAATCATGGGTTGAGGTTGCTTCATGGGCAAGGCACAGTCAATGCACAGCTGAATTAGGGTTTCCTTGGGAAACAATCCTCAAGCCCTTTGGTTTGCTTTGATCAAATTGAGAAATTGAGATACTTGGGAAGCATATATGATGATTGAGAGCCTTGTGAACCATTGTCATGCTTGCTTTCACCTTCATCTGGCCATATTGATGAGCATAGGGGCCTCCTAGGAGCCTCAGATCTTATGGTTGCTCAAGCTACAAAACAAAAGATGTTAGTGACATATTTTTGTGATTTTGGTTAGTAAACAAATAAGAAAAGCAATAATATACAATTCAAGCATGCTTGGTGGTCTCAAACCAACTCACACAAGTTCCCACCCTAGGGTAAAGAGCCAAGATGCTATGATCCTTGAGGCAAATGTAATGTGCAATGATATGATGTCATGAGGGATCTTAGGGTCAAAATTAGGGTCTTACGCTGAAAAAAAGAAAAAATAATAATAAAAATCATGCATCATCATTGCAAGCATACGCTAGTCTCAAGCCGTGGTTACCGTTTGAGATTTGGTTTTGTCAGTGGGTGGAGATGCTACTCAAACCGTGGTTACCGTTTGAGGAGTGGTGTTGCTAGTTGGAAAATCAGCAGCGTTGCAAGTATCAGTTATTCAAGCCGTGGTTACTGCTTGAGATTTGGTTTCACCGGATGGTGAAGATGTTACTCGGATGAGTTTAACATCATTACGCGATCAGCGCGATTCAAGTCGTGGTTACTGCTTGAGATTTGGTTTCACCGGATGGTGAAGATGTTACTCGGATGAGTTTAACATCATTATGCGATCAGCGTGATTCAAGTCGTGGTTACTGCTTGAGATTTGGTTTCACCGGATGGTGAAGATGTTACTCGGATGAGTTTAACATCATTACGCGATCAGCGCGATTCAAGCCGTGGTTACTGCTTGAGATTTGGTTTCACCGGATGGTGAAGATGTTACTCGGATGAGTTTAACATCATTACGCGATCAGCGCGATTCAAGCCGTGGTTACTGCTTGAGGTTTGGTTTCACCGGATGGTGAAGATGTTACTCGGATGAGTTTAACATCATTACGCGATCAGCGCGATTCAAGCCGTGGTTACCGCTTGAGATTTGGTTTCACCGGATGGTGAAGATGTTACTCGGATGAGTTTAACATCAGGACGTCAGAACCAATGTTCCCCAGTAGTGCGATACTGGAGGAAACTTTTCCGTCGGACAGAGATGGAAATGTTACGCGATCAGCGCGACTTGAGCCGTGGTTACCGCTTGAGGTTTGGTTTCACCGGATGGTGAAGATGTTACTCTGAGGAGTTTAGCATCATGACGTCAGATCAGAAATGTTCTCCAGTAGTGCGATACTGGAGGGAACTTTTCTATCGGGCGGAGATGGAAATGAAATCAAAGGACGTTATGCGATCAGCGCGACAAACGGGGTTCAAATAAAGAAAGGGAAATGTTGAGACATTTTCTGGAGAGTGGGGTTCAAATAGAGATTGGAGTTGAAGATTATATCCGGGATGAGGTCCTCAGGATTATCTTTTGTTCATGTGTCACCTTAGACTTTGGCTGAGGCCAACAGAGGTCGTTATGGGTGTCTTCTGAGGAAGAGATGCACATGTTACCTTCCTTTTGTGAAGGTGTACCCTCTGATATGTCGCCATCAGAGTGGTGTTTGGTGTTATTTCCGACATTGCCAGCGGAATTATCACAAGAAAGCGGAGAACGGGGTTCAAACGGAGAAAGGGAAATGTTGAGGCATTTTCTGGAGAGCGGGGTTCAAATGGAGAGAGGGAAACATGAGGTGTTTTCTGGAGAACGGGGTTCACAATGGCGATCGCGAGTTATCGTCAGGCGACTGGGGTTCAAATGGAGAATGGGGTTCATTGTTTTGGCAAACAAAATGTCGGGGTTCAAATGCAGTGATCCGGGATCATTTGCGCGAAAGAAAATTTCGGGGTTCAAGAAAACGAAAAAAGAGAAAAATTTCGGGGTTCAAGAAAAGCATTAAAAAGAGATAAGAATCCCCAGTGGATGTGGTGCTCAGGCCATGGTTATCCCTGCGTTACCATTTATTTTGGTATCCGGGTCGACATCCTGTTTCGGTGATCAGGTCGACTTTATCCGTACCAGATGGATTTTTCTTCAAGATTGTTTCTTTGCCGATTCTGACAGGCATTGTTAATTATTTTCCCATCAGAGTGCAAATTGTTCGTCTGTTCTTGGTATTCAATCACTCTTCATCCTGATCATCTGAAAGCCGAGGCTATTCATATCGACAGGTTCACAGTGGATTGAATAGGGGCAGCTGTAACACCTCAAAATTTGCCCTCCTCTTTTGGGACTAGCTTAGCATATTGCATATCATTTTGTAGGTCATTAGTCATTGCATCTTTGCATCTCATGTGGCCACATCAAGCAAGTCATCCTCATAGGTCTTGATCAGAAGATAAAGAGGTTGAGATTCAAGCTGAGGGTTTCATTGAACTGATCACTAATCATCTGAGGGTTGGTGCTTCAAATTAGGGTTTCTTGGTTCTCAAGGAGGTTGAGCTTGATCTTGGTAGAAATGGTACATCATCATCATCATGGCCTTATCATCACCAAGAGATTCATTGTGCTTGATCAGATGCCTTGGGATCAGGGTTTTGACCTCTGGTCAACCCTAATCATCTGTATTGTGCCAATCAGGGCTTGTCAAGGAGATGAGGTTTTCAATGGATATGGGGGTAATCATATGGTTATATTGAGCTTATGGAAGCTAGGGTTTCATCATTGAGCCATTTCATCAGGAGTTTGAGGCTCAAGTTCAACAATGCATGGCCAATTCATCTATCAGTCAGAAAAAGTCAATTGTGGTCAACTGTGCTTGAACTGATGGATTTGAAGGTGGGAGAGGGTTAGAGACACTTCATTCATGTCCAAACAAGTTTCATTTGACATTCCAAACATCAAGAATGAAGAAAATAAAGTCAAATGGAAACTTTCCAAAAATAGAAAGTGACTTGTAATTCAAAACTGCTAAAAATGGAAAGGTTTTCACCTCAAAATTACATGTCCAAAAATGCTTCAAATGAAATTTTGTCCAACATGAAAGTTGTAGATCTTGCTCTCACCTTTCCAAAAAGTCCAAGAACGTGAATTTCTCATTTGTGGTTGGCAAGTTATGATCAAATCATTGTCCAAAAAGTTGAATTTCAAAAGTGCATAACTTTTGATTCACAAGGCCAAATGGAGTGAGACTTTTTTGAGCAAGTTTCTTTTGTTGTCCTCTATCCAAAACAAGCATTACCTATCATGGATTTTGCTCACACAAAAAGTGCATTTTTCAAGTGGACTTAATTTGAAAAGTGGAGGGAAAAAGTGATTTTGCAAAATAAGCATTGTTTTCACATGATTCCACTTGCATTGGCCTCTAAACATCATTTCAAACTTGCTCCAAAACAGAAAATGCACTGTTACATTGGTTTTCACATGAGAAGGTGAATTGGCCAAAATGCTAAAATGCACCAAAACTTGATTTTTGCTTAAACACTTGCATTTACACTAATCATGATTAACATCATCATTAACATCACATATATAAACTAAATCATAACTGTTTTCTGATTAACCATAACAGAATTGAAATCTAGATCTAGAAATCCAAAAACTCTTCATCTTTCTCTCTCACTTTTTCTCCAAAAATCTCCATAAACCTTGCATTGATCTTCATGTATCCTTCATCCATGTGCATTTTGGAAGCTAATTGAAGCAAGATTTCATCATTTCCAAGCCAATTCAAGGACTGTTAAAGTGAGCTTCAACAATGGCAAATGAAGATTTGAGCTAGATCCAAGGCGATCAACACACGAACCTTGCTCCATTCAATCATTCAAGCATTAAGGAACTTCTGTTTTGGCATTACAAGGCTTAAAACACGCGATTTCACCACTGCAATTCCAAGAAGGTGAGTTTTCGATTTGCCTAATTCTTAAAATTGATGAATGCTTTGGATAGATCTTTCTTAGTAGAGTATGTTGCAAGTTGAATCACTGAATTTGGTTGAGAAACAAGGAAGTTATGATGATTTGAATGTTGACATGTGAAACTTTCTTTGATCGATTCTTTGAGCATGAGTAGAATTAGATGAAATTATTGCTGGATTTGTGATCATTACGCCAAATAAGGGAATAGAGGGCGCTTATTTTGGCCTATAACAGCGCTTTTAAGCGCCCTCTAATCTGGCGCTGGCATAGGTAAAGACAGCGCTTTGTTTTCCTGGAGAAAGCGCCCTCTAAAGTTGTCAATGTAAAGTGTTTAGAGGACGCTTTCAGGAAAAAACGCCCTCTAAAGTTGACAATGTAAAGTGTTTAGAGGGCGCTTTCAGGAAAAAGCGCCCTCTAAAGTTGTCAATGTAAAGTGTTTAGAGGGCGCTTTCAGGAAAAAGCGCCCTCTAAAGTTGACAATGTAAAGTGTTTAGAGGGCGCTTTCAGGAAAAAGCGCCCTCTAAAGTTGTCAATGTAAAGTGTTTAGAGGGCACTTTCTGGACAAAGCGCCCTCTAAAGTGTTAGTTATTTTAAAAAAAATTGTTTGAAAAACAGTGGATATTTAATTGGTAACCTGTTCGCATGCTGCAAAAGTGTAAAATTCATATTGATTTCATCCTTTAATCCAATGTTATACACCATTAATCCATTGATATATACAACATGAATCCATTTATATACAACATTAATCCTCCATATATACAACATTAATATATGATTCTTTGATAAACAATATACAACAACATATTCATGATTTAGTAAAATTACAACAACAATATACAACATATATACAACAACAACATTCCATACATATATGTACAACAATATACAACCTAGCTATATGATTCTTTGATCAACAATGAATTGACACAATTCATCCTTGATTTCATCCAAATTTGCTCTTGAGTAAGTTTTGTATTCCTCAAAGTACTACAATTAAGAGAATAAAACATATTCATGATTTAGTAACAAATTAGATGAAATATCCGATAATATTAAAATAAACCCTAAGTTATTATTCCATACCATTTTTGGGATGTCTATACGATTCAACGCAATGATGTCTCTCATAAATCTCATTACAAAAAATCCGCAATCGACCGAATTATTTTGCTGAGGACACTACACAGAAAAACAAACATATATATATAGTTAATTTCTTACAAACACTATTATAAGCAAAAAAACAAACACTATTATAAGCAAAAATAAGATACTTAATATATACCTGAACTCTGATCCAGGTAATGTCCTTCCTATTGCGGTATTTCTTTTTCAATCTAAATTTTATTATTGCCCTAACAAAATAAAAACGTATATTGAGATCAATCTGACAGACATAATTAAATATACAAATACACACGAATATTTAGGGGAATTTCACTTACGCGTCAACCGTCTTCTTCATATTCGGATATTTACTCCAATCACCCGATAAAGAATCGAGATAATACACTATTAGTCTCGAAAGATCCATAGCAACCAACCCCAGTGACCACTGTAAAATAAAACAAAAATTTAGATAATTGAAAATTTTCTACGTAAAAGATATACATAGATTAGAATGAAATTATTAGAAAGAAAATCTAACCCGTTGCCAGAATTAAACGGTAAAAAATACAAACTGGGTGTAGTATTATCGCCGGCCGCCATGAATCTATCGACTAGATCATTCTTTACGGATGTTGGATTATTCGTTATTAACGTTGCATTGATACGGGAAGCAGCAATAAAATTGAAACGGTTACACAATTCAGTTCCCCGCATCAATGTTACATACATATACCTTAAATAGAAACATAATAAACATTAGACTACTCATTGAAATGTGTAAATAAATTGTTCAACTAAGTAAATTATAGATTGATCGGAGTACCATATGTATGTATGAATGACAGCGATGCCCAATTCGGTGTGTTCAAAAAGTTGTTGGAAGTCCTCCTTTCCAATTATTTCGAAATGAGCAGCTCCGAAAACACCTTCATCAAAATCTATAGTACGAATGGCCCCATGCATAATATCGGACTCCTCCACCATTTTCTCAAGACGCATCATAATTTGAGATTTTGTCCCGGACGTCGTTGGAATATCCTTAGCAGCGCTTTTCAACTCTCGACTGGGAACCTAAAAATTCATATAAAATAAATCATGACTTTTTGTGATGCAACAAAATCGTTGCGTATATAATTCAATGGGTATATATATTTGTACCTCTTTTTGAGATGCAACCGACTCGATGCGTCTTGAAATCCCTTTACCAACTTTATGTGTGGGTCTTGTAGGAGTCTAACATTACCATATAATTGATTAAATATCATAATTTTAGCTGAATTGAAATGTGAATACTAAATATTCATAATCATTTAGAACATATATACCTCGGCATCAGGGAAAGTTAGATCTGACGGCCAACCAACAAAGGATCCGACTGCATCTCGCATCAACGTTGTCTCTGAAACAACGTCAGGTAATGGTAGACGGGCGTCCGTATCTAATACGAGGTCAACCGAAACTTTCATAAATCCCACCGGGAGGGGATTATGGTGAAGTAATTCACCCGAAGTATTGTGCACTTTTCCCTTGCCAACCATGCGATAAGTTGGTGACGATAGATACAGCTGACAAGGTGAAATGCCCTAAACCAATAATAAATGTTATTGTTAACTTGTATATGTGTCAAGTAAAAAAGTGCTATTTTAATTTAATAATAACATATATAATTACCTCGGGAAATTTCGGTTGATGATTGATACTAGCTCGGTCACTAGTATCTTTTGCCTCGGAAGCGCACCTTTCCTCTCTATACCTTGCATTCTCGTTTTGCAGTTGGAGTACTTGTGCCCTTAACTCCGCCAAGGTCTCCATCACCTCTTTGTTGGTAGGATTTTTTGTTTTTGTTTTTTTATAAAATGACGACGGAGTCACACCAAAACCCTTACCCCTCACACGACCGGAATACTCAGGAACATTTAGTACTCGACTAAGTACGCTCCTACAATCCTGGACCTCGGTTGAAGGTACGGTTTGGGATAAAGTCTCCTGAAATATTATTAGAGGAGATTAAAAATGAATTATATGTCTAACAAAATTTTCGATATAATTAAAGAAATAATGTTACATATACTTACACATTCGTCATAAACATTTTGGACCGCTTCAACGACAGCCCCATCCTTCCCAACCCGAGCAGCCTTCCATAATACGTGGTCCGGAAGAGATGTTGCGTCACTTTTCTCCTCGGCTAGCTACACATTGAATTAGATTATAAGATCATCAATTATAACATATTGTGACAATGTATAAGCTCATAGCATTTGAATATACTCACAATTCTTTGTTGTAACCGTGCATAACCCGTACGCCCTTTTTTGTACGGATACGCGGGTTTTGATGCCCTTTTCCTATTTTTGTCGCTTACTTCCTGGATAAAAAAGTTTAAGGCATATTAGAACCAAGTAACTTAACAATTGTATAATACCATAATTAATAGACATTACATGGAATTTTTCGTTTCTTCGTTTGGCGACAAAGTTATCCCATTCATCAGCTGAAATAATCTCGGCATACTTCATTGGCCGTTCTCCTTCAACAAATTTTCCTTCCTCATCCTTGAGAAATTTGTTGCACAAAAAGGATCGAAATCCTCGGAGTCTTTTTCCGGCCAATTGAATACAATATTTTTGTCGGCTTTCATCGATGTGAAAGGATCTCTAAAAAACATACAAATGGAGTGTGTTATTATAAAGTAATATTATAACAATATATGGTTAACAAATAGTCAACAAAAAAAACATATAACAATATATGGTAAGTACCTGTATCTCCGACCATATTTTTTCCTTGCCAACCTTCAAGTCCGGACTTCTCCAATTATCACATGTAATCGGAATATGTTGGCGAACAAGGAAACCAATGTAACTTGCCAACATTGAACCGTTAGGCTCAATTAGTTGGTCTTCAGCACTCCAATGTACTTCAAATTTTACACCCTTGTCTCTTGCACGAATGATTGACTTCATAACAGTCAATCCTCGTTTGATTTCTTTTTCAACATTATTACGTGATTCATTCGCGGCATGGGTATCGTCTTGGTTAGCCATTTTATCTGTAATATAGAAATGATTCAATAAGACCCAAGTAAGACAATGATTCAATACGTGAACACATTCATATACCTTCCATTTCTCTCATGTTACAACAATCTAAACTCTTTTTTTTATCATTATTGAATACAAACTCACACACACCTACTGCATGCAAAAGACCAATGCAAACTTATGGTGTTTGGAACATGAACAAACTTGCATCCATAATCATCAAACTTCCAAGCACAAGCTCAAACACACTTCAAATATATCAGTTTTCAATCAGAAATAAAAAACTCAGTCTGCCCTAAACAACATTAATCAACATAATGCACAAAATGAAAAACTAAGTTTAGAAAATTCCCTAATCAAACACATGAAGAAAGTGAACGGTAACGATGGGGAAGAGAAATACCTTAAAGGTGACGGTAACGATGGAGAAGAAAGTGAACAGTGACGGTGGAAGAGGATAACGCAGTGAACGTGAACGGTGAGGGAGGGAGAACGAACGGCGACGATGACGGTGAGGGAGGGAGAACGAACGGAGGACGAGAGTAATCGCAGTAGAGAGTAATCGCAGTTGAGAGAAAACCCAGTTACGTAAACGAAATAGCTTATAGAGAGGGAAAATAAAGAGACATGCAGTATATGTTATAATTTTAATGTTTACTAAAGGGGACCTTAGAGGGCGCTTTTTTAAAAAAAGCGCCCTCTAAAGGGGGCCTAAGAGGGCGCTTCTGAAAGCGCTCTCTAAGGCTTTCCAAAAGCGCCTTCTAAACTGGAAATGTACATGGACTTAGAGAGCGCTTTTTCAAAAGCGCCCTCTAAGGGTAACCTTAGAGGGCGCTTTCACAAAAGCGCCCTCTATTGTTGTCCCTCCATTTTTTTTTGGCTTCACTTTAGAGGGCGCTTTGTTACAAAAGCGCCCTCTAAAGGGGGCCTAAGAGGGCGCTTCTAAAAGCGCTCTCTAAGGCTTTCCAAAAGCGCCTTATAAACTGGAAATGTACATGGACATAGAGAGCGCTTTTTTAGAAGCGCCCTCTAAGGGTAACCTTAGAGGGCGCTTTCAATAAAGCGTCCTCTATTGGTGTCCCTCCATTTCCTCATTATTTTTTCGCTTCACTTTAGAGTGCGCTTTGTTACAAAAGCGCCCTCTAAAGTGCGCTGTCTATTCTAGTAGTATGCTCCTTATTTTTTCTCTTCACTTTAGAGTGCGCTTTTGTAATGAAGCGCCCTCTAAGGGGCGCTGTCTATTCAAGTTTTTGGCGTAGTGGATGTACGTTAGGAGACCTTTCCATTGATATAAGGTTTGTGGATTTTGGTGACAAAATATTCATGCTGGAAATTTGATGATGAACACGATGAATGTGTTCAAGAACATTTGAAATTTTTTCCAGAAACCTTGTTTGATTCATGTTTTCGCTTGCCTGAATGTGTTTGGTGTTATTGGCCACACGACCGGACCACGTGTCCTCCACTACGCTGTAGCGCGCCTCTTTTCAAAACCGTACCTCCTTCGATCCTTGGCTAGAGCATTCCACTTTTTGGCATTTGTATTTTTCTCATCATATGTTACCATATTCCACATGCCTTCTTCATGTCATTTTTATTTTTTCCTTCCATTAGAAAATTCATAACTTCATAACCATTAATCCAATTGAGATGAAATTTTTTGCACCATGATCCTTGTAACCTCTACTACTTTTTGGTTATTTTTATTAAAATTGTGCACGTGTGGTTTTTTTGAATGGCCTAGGGTTTGTTCATATGTGTTCTTTCATGCACTTTGCTTGATGTTTTGATTGTGAAATGATGATGCTTAATTGGATGGAGCTGAAATTTTGCATGTGTAAAATAGAGACCTTAAGTGACATTTTGGCTTTGAGTTTGTGATTTTATCATTCCTGGTTTGTGAGATATGATCATTTGAATCTAGGTTTGACAATGTGTGTCACACCATTTCATGTCCAACTTGTGGATTTTCATTGCTATGCCTATTGAACTTGAATTGATGTGAAATTTTGCATGTTGACTCCTTTAGATGTTAGGTTCACTTGTGAATTTTTATGGAATTTTTGAGTGCATTTCTAAATTGTTTGAGAATTTCCTTTCTGTTTTGTAAGACCCCAATTTTGGGCCCTAAGATCCCTCATGGCCCATATCATTCATATCATAACCTCAAGGGTCAATGCATGCCTTTGTCCCCTCCTAGTGGGTTGATTGCCTTGTGGGTTTGTTTCTTGATCACCAAGCATACTTTGCATTTGTATATCTTTGCTTTCATATGTTTATCATTCAAAAAAATACAAAAATATTGTCAGTCTAACCTTGTTGCTTGCAGTGGAAGTAATCATCAGCATTTAGGTCAAAGTCAGTCATTGATCAGTCAAAGCAATGGATGATGGCCATTCTTGTAGAATTTGGGCATCATGGTCAATAATCACAAGTTCATACATCTTGAAACATCATTTGAAGTCAAGTTATCAAGAAATTAGGGTTTGGAAATCATCAGAAGAAGTTCAATCAGGCCAAAACCCTAGAAAAGTCAACAGAAAAGTCAAACTTGGTCAACTGTTGATTTAATCAAGAATTTGATGGATAGAATTGATTTGAAGAAGCTCATTCATGCTTGTATAAACCTCATCTATCATGTTCAACCTCATCATGGAAGAAAATCAAGTCAATCAGAAAATTTTCCAGAAATAGAAAGTGGACCTGTAATTTTAACTGCCAAAAATGGAAACTTCTTGATCTTAAACTTACATCATGATACAAGCTCCAAATGAATTTTTGCCCAACATGAAAGTTGAAGATCTTGTCTTCCCATTTTCAAAAAGTCCAAGAACTCTCAAATCCCATGTGTGGTTGTCAAGATATGATCAAATCATTTTCACCAAATTTTGAACTTCAACAAGCCATAACTCTCAAACCATAAGGCCAAATTTGGTGGGGTTTTTTCCTACACACCACATTTTTTATCCTCTTTCCAAAAATATAAATTTCATGACCTAAAACCTTACCATTCAAAATGGCATTTTTGGGACCTTTTCATTTAAAAATCAAGGTTTGACTCATAGTTGACTTTTTGATTTAGGACTTTTTTCTCATTTTTGCCAATTGGGAAATGTTTCATATATTATTTGTAATTTGCTCAAAGTCCAAAACCACCATCACATCACCATTTTACCACCATTTTGAACCATAGTACAATCTTGGCAATTTTAGCAATTGGTTGGAGAAGAGCAAAAGCAAGTACAGCATTCCTTTAGCAGACCAAAGACAGCATTTGTGCTGGCCATTTGCAGCATGCTCAGGCCCAATTCGCAGCAGCACACACCCCCCATTTCCACTTATATACAAACTTGGCAAATGCATTTTTTTGATTCATTGAAGCAAAGCCAGTACAGCCTTTTCATGTACAACCAAAGCAGCACAAACATACAGTCTGTACAGCTTGTAGCAGGCCCAAAACCATGCCAAATTCACACCTCCACTATACACTTGACCAAATTAGCAAATGTGTAATTGCCTTTTTTTGAACTAAGCAAGCTTAGGCATTGGTTTAGTATTGTTAAACAGTGGTATATAAGTGGATTTTCTGCACAAAACCCTAGGGAAGCAGCCACGAGCACAGAACTCTCTCTACTCTCAAATCACCATTTTTCATCAAATTGGTTTTCTGCACAAAACCTTGAAAGCCTTCGAGTAACCCTTCATTGTTTCTCCACAAAAACACCTTGGTGAGCTCTCTTGAACCATCAAATATCATCTGTCCAGCCTTCATCATTTCCTGTTTTCCAAAGCATCTCAAATGGCAGTTGGAGCTGTGAGGTTTTCCATGCACCATTGAGCCAAAAGACCTCAAGCTTCCATCATTGCAAGGCATTGTGGACATCTGTATCGGGCTGCAACATCAACACCAGCACTGCATCTCACTTGACTTCAAAATCAAGTAAGTAATTGACCCTTTCCTTTCACCAAATCATGCTAGATTTAGGATAGAACATGGTATGCTAGTGTTATTACAACTAGAATCGTGGCAAATGGTTGTGTGTGTTTGAAGATATGCTGACTTGAAGTTTTGTACACCATTGTTTCTTTGCTCGAATCTCACTCTATAGTGTGATATACTGAAAACCATTGCTGGATTTGTGTTGATGGATGTTTAATGATGATGTTAGTATGTGTGATTTTGTTTTCTGAGCATCTCGAATTCACGAGTTCAGAATGATGTTGTTGCTGCTGTTCATGAAAACTAATATATTTTCCCAGAAAACCATATGATTTATGTTGATTGCTTGCTAATACCATGCTGATGTATGTTTGGTCAAGTTATTTTGTTCCAATGTTGGTGACAACATGAATGTGCCCTGCTGCTGTTGTTGTTAAACCTCAAACTGTCCAATGATTCTTTCATGCTGTGGCCTGTTATTGTTGTTTATGCTGTTGGTCATTGCTGTTGTGATAAAGTGATGAATGCTGTTGTTTCTCAAATCATAGAGCCATGCTACTACAATCCTGTTGATGTTTTGAACTTGCCATGAGAAAATCCATTTGATGGTGCTATATGCTGTTGCCTGCTATTGTTTTGATGAACACGATGATGATGAATATGTCAATGCTGGCTGTTATTGTTGCATATTGCATGAACTTTATGAGTGTGTAGCCATGCTGCTAAAACCATGTTGCTGTTTGAGATCCCATAAACATGCTCATTATGTTTGTCGTGTTAGGTGATGGTTGAATGTTGCATGATGTTTCTGTCTTGCCACTGCCCAGAATTTTGATGCATCGGTTGTTGCCATGTTGCAAATGTTGCATGAACTTATTACTTGCCATGCTGTTTTGGTGTTGTTGATTGGTTCTTGTTTTGATTGATTGATGCATGAACATTGAATGCATATGGTTGCTTCCATCCCCTAATGCTGCATGAGATTTCCAGAATTTGAACTACAATTGGCTGTTGTTGTTTGTTGTTCATGCTGTTAAAACTTGTCCAAAATTTATGAACATGCTGGTTTGTGTTCGTTTAGATGCTGTATGAACCGTCCTATTGCCATGCTGCTCGATTGGGCTTGTTGAAAGTCTGTTTTACTGTTAGAAACCCTAATGTTACATGCCAAACCTGGAAAAGTTGAAAGCCATTGGTTGTTGTTGCAATTGTTACTGTTCCATTGGATTGGGACCAATGGAAACATTTCCTGGGCGCGCTCAAAACGCTGCCGTTTTACTAAATGAGGCCCTGATTTACTGAAATGCCATTCTGTTGACTTGTGTTGACCATCTAGCCCATGCTTTTGTTCATGCTTGCTACATTATTTCACTCAATTTCAAAAATCAATTTCTCATTCATTTTAATTCCAAAAATCCTGATTCTTTTTCCATCATGTTCATGATTGAGTCTAGTTTTTAATTGTGATTTTTAATGAATTTTTCAGTGGTTGGAATTTTTTATGGTAATTATTTTCCCAACATATGTGCATAAATGATACATCTCACCATTTCAATTGTGAAATTGTCATATTGCATCCATTGCCTTTGAAATTTTTTGTGGTGAAACTAGACACATTGATCTTCATTTCCATATAAAGTTTGTGGATTTCTCATTTGTGGTTTGATAGATATGAATTTTTGAATTAGGGTGTGACAATTTGTGTCACACCAATGATATGCAAATGTATGATTTTTGTTCACATGCTTCCCCTTATCCAAATCATTTGAAATTTTGCATGAATGATCCCTTGTATGTCTAATTGATGTATGAATTTTCTTGGAATTAATCTTGCTGTTTTCCATTTGATTGAGAATTTTCTTCCATATGTGGTCATTTGTTGACTTTTTGTGCTATACATTGCCAAATCTTTTGTGAAATTCTCAAATCTTATTGTATGACCATGAAATTTCATATGTGATAATTAGACTCTTTGAGCTTTGCATTGGTGTTAATCTCATCCATTTCTCTTTTGTTTTCAAATTGATATGATTTTTTGAAGTTGACCCATGTTTGTTGACTTCCACCATGCTTACTTGAATTTGGTTTGACTTCATAATTTTCATTGACTGCCTTCCTCTCATCCAAATGCCATGAAATTTTGCATGTATACCATGTTAGATGTTAGGATTGAGTGGGATTTATTTCATAATTTTTGAAAATGTTTTGGTTGACTTTTAAATGAAGTCTTTGCTGTTGACTTTTGTATGATTCTCTTGCCATGCTTTGCATCCTTTTGCATATGAAATGACTTTGATGCATGATATAAGTTTGAATCCAATTGTGTTTACTTTCCTACATGATTGATTTTGACTTTGATTGAATATTGCTTGCTGCCTTGACTTTTTCTTTCATCTTTGACCCTAGGCTAGTCCTAGTGGTCTTCTGAGCTTACAATTGAGCTGTTGTTTCAGGTTGAGCACCCATGCTTTAAGGATCACTCAAATGTGATTGAATTTGATTGTTTGCCACATGCTAACTCTTGTTTTGTAGGTGACTCATACTTGAGTCTTTGTGCCTTGCACAATTGGTCCCTCTGTGTGACCATTGGTTCATTTCCTTTTGATTTTGACTGTTGACTTGTTTGCTAATGAGTTTGACTTTTGCAGGTGCTTTAGTTGCTTAAGTTCTTTGAACTTGCTTGCTTGCTTTGCTTTTTAGCATTTGCTTTGAGGTATAATTACTTCTTCTTCATGTAGTCTGGAGACCCGGTCTGTTATTTGACCGGGCAAACTGTCTGAAGTCCTCCTTAAGAGGCAATGCCTGTGTTTGTTTAAATTTGTCCTAAGCAGGAAAAGTCCTCATTTGAGGCAATTGGTGGAAGGTAGGGATAAGTAATCTATCCCCCACTATTCAGTGTGTCCTCTCTTTGCTCCCATTTCATGGTAGAAGCAATGAGATAAATACCCAAGATCTAATCGAGTCAATAATGTGGAGAGAGTTCCTACTTTCTGAACTCCCACACTTTCTTTGATGCTCTCTCTGATATGAGATTGAAGCAATGAGGCACACCCCTCATTTCCTATTCATCTGCTTCACCTGAGCCCCTCAATGGCCAGGTTAAGAGCAACCTTCACCCATTACAGTGGACTTTTAAAGTCAAACCCTCTTGTGTGAGCCCCCCCATTGTTTGGCTATAGAGTGTGTTGTTTGCTATTCATTGATTGGTTGATTGCTTTCATATGCACTTGTTTGCTTGTATGCTATGCATTTATCATCATCATCAATTGCCATTAATGCATGATCATCTCATTATCTTTGTGATGCTATCATTGTTGTTTGCCCATTGAGGACAATTGTAAGTCCATTGCTTTGGCATTTGCTCCTATGATATGGAAGGATAGAGTGTAAGACCTCATTGGTCACTCATATCTTCTGTTTATCTATGTGTATGTGAGGATACAGTTATAAGTCCCTGTAAGTTGGCATCTGTCATCCTGTGATCATAATTTGATCTGTTTGATTTGTATGTGAGGTTGCAGTTGTAAGTCCCTGTAAGTTGGCATCTGTTATCCTGTGATCATAATTTGATCTGTTTGATCTGTATGTGAGGTTGCAGTTATAAGTCCCTGTAGGTTGGCATCTGCTTTCCTGTGATCATAAGTTTGTTTTCTTTGTTGATGTGAGGTTGCAATTATAAGTCCCTGTAAGTTGGCATTTGCATACCTGTGATCATATTGTTTCTTTTGTTCTTGTACGTGAGGATCCATTATAAGTCCCAGTGATGTGGCATTGGATTTCCTGTGAGCATACTGTGGAGTTAACCTAAGTCCAGATAGATTGGCAGTTGACTTCCCTGTTTCATCTTTGTTTTTCTTTTGAGGAGATCGGTGTAAGTCCATTGAGTGGCATCTGATATCCTGTTCTATTTTAGGAGACTGGTGTAAATCCATTTGTTGGTATCCGGTATCCGCTTTTATTTCTTTTCCTGTGGAGATTAGTGTAAGACCATTGAGTGGCTTCTGATATCCCGTTTTGTTTTAGGAGATTGGTATAAGACCATTGATTGGCATCCGATATCCGCCTTTGCTTTGTTTGTTTGTTATTATTAACTGCTATTCCAAAGGACACACTTGAATCATCTGCTATATGATTTCAAGAAGTGAACCTTCTAAGAAGTTTTACTATCCATCCCTCATCCATTCATCATTCATTACGTCTTAGAACCTTTTCACACTATACCTTTTAAATTTTGACATAAGTGTTGTGCAAACATCTTCATGTTTTTCTAACTAAAAACCTGGACTCAAGTCCTTGACCTTTTTTCAAACTTCATTTTCATAATACTCATTTGAATTGATCTTAATCATACTTTGACTTCATTTTCATAATCATAATCAGTAACTTCACCCACTCAATTGTTTTGGCTTTGTCCATTAATGCTTTCATACATGAGCTATAGGTTTGATTTATCTTAGTGGTTGATGTCAATCTCACCTTTTGTCTTTAGTGATTGAATTGTAAGTCTTCCTTGCCTATTATAGGGTTAACCCCTCCCTGGCAAGTTGAAGCTGTTCTCACATGGTGGACGTTGTTGTTTGTATAAGGTTGAGTTTTCTCCCGTGGATAACGTAAGACCTAGGGTTTGTGTTTAAAATCAAATCCACCAACTTTTGGAAATCTTTTAGCCGAACTACGGCGTTCTGATCCTTACCTTTGATGGAAGGTACGTAGGCAACGGGTTCATCCGTTCGAACCCAATAATAATAAAAATTGTATATTCTTTTCTCATCATCCCAATCATGTTTGCACAATATTTTTGTCATAATAAATAATAATTTAGCATAACAAGTGTGAAAAGGGCTCCCTAGGAGTACCTAGGACGTAGTGGGTGCCTAACACCTTCCCATTGCGTAATTTACCCCTTACCCAGAATCTCTGATCTTTTTATTAGTTTTCTACGTGTAAAACTTCTTAGGCTTTTGTTCGCTTTTTAGCCAATCCTTTGGATAAATAAAAGTGCGGTGGCGACTCGAAAATTTCAATGTATCTCATAGCTTATGGTTTAATCGATAGATCATATAGCGACGAATACACCGCTACATGTTTCACCAAATGTGGACCTTTTGTGAGTCATGATCTTAAATGATTTGTGAAATTCTTGATATGTATTGGATGGACTTGAAATTTTGTGGAGTGATTATAGACACATTAAAGATCATCATGGCTTTGAATTGGTGCATTTATCATGTTCCTACTCTGTTTTATGCTTGCTTGAAGTGGATGTATGATTTGGTGCCTTGTATGAGCTTGTTTGAACATGCCTTGACTTAGGGATTTTATTTTACTTGCTTCCAATTGTTCAGATGAGCTGAAATTTGGTGTGATGATCCTTTGATGAGTGCTGTTTAGCCATGAATTTTCTTTGGATTTATTGAATTGTTTTGGATTGAGTTTGGATTGATTCATTCTGTTTGGTCCAATGAGCTTCTAGATTGCATGTTTGGCCTTAAATGCTTTGTGAAATGAAATTGGTGTATGGTATGAGCATGGTACCAATTGGACATGATACTTAATTGATTGAACATGATTTCTGCCAATTTTCATGTTCTGCTTTGAAATATTGATCCTCCTTCGACCCTAGGCTTTGTCCTAGGGTTTGCTTCTCATGGTTGAGTTGTGTTTTCAGGACAAAAGGCATATGGCATGGAGGAATTAATTCACTTGGCTTGAGTTGCTTGTTTTGATTGATGTTGATTAACATTAAGTTTGTTTTGTAGGTGGCTTCTAAGTCATTTGTGTTGAGCATTGGCTTATGCTTTGCTTGATGCATTGATTGTGTACAGTTAACTGTTGAGTTTTAGTTTGTCTGTTTGACTGTTTGAGCTGTGTACTGACTGAATTAGATTGTTTTCAGGTACATTAGTTGCTATAGTTCATTGTGAACTTGCTTTTTGCTGTTGCTTGGTTGCTTAACCAATTGAGGTAGAACTCACTAACTCCATGTAGTCTGGAAGACCTGGCCTGTTACTTGGCCAGGCACCTGTCTGAAGTCCTCCTTAAGAGGAAATGTTTGTGCTTGTTTATCTTTGTCCCCAAGCAGGAAAAGACCTTGAATAAGGCAATTGGCAGACACAAGAGATATGCAATCCATCTCCTGCTCTTCTGTTGAGTCATCCCTTGGATCACATTACATGTTGATGCCTTGAGGATAGTAACCCAAGATTCTTGTACAGTTGTACAGTTGAGTCAGTGTCATAAGTGTAGAAGGGTTCCCACTTTCTGAACCCACACTTCATTGTCTGAAGCTCTCCCTGGCCGGGGATAAGAGCTGTGAGGCACACCCCTCACTTCCTATTTCATCTGCTTCACCCTGACTCTCAATGTCAGGGTTAAGAGCTAACATCACCCTGATACAGTTGGCTTGCTCTTGCAGCCTAACCCTTGTTTGAGCCACCTCTGTCTGTATATAGTGTGTGCTAACTGTGAATGTTTGCTTTGTTTTGAATGTGCTTGCATGCTTTGCTTTGCCTGGTTAGGATTAGCTTGCTGTTTGTGCAAGTAGATAGAAAACTCAACCTAGGACCGTTGTGGAATACATGATAACTATTAGGCTCGACTCAGTCTCCCTTCTAGTTGGTCATTTCCCAGTCTCTGGTTAGGAGAAAGTTTCTCCCCTGTTAAGGGGAACTACGTTGCCCTGATCCTCATACCAGATGAGGTACGTAGGCAGGAGGTCGCACGAGATCTCTCCGGGCACCCTTTTTGTTTTTCACCCTTTTTCTTCTTGTGTGTGTTTGTGATCACACTAAAATTCACCGTATTTCTGACTCCGATTTCGCATGCATTCTTAGCTTTTATTGTTGTTTTGCTTTGTTATTTCTTTGTTTTCTTATGTTTTCAGGTTTTTATAATAATCGGAGCTTGAATCGGGAAAAGGAGCGAAAAAGGAGTGAAAACGGGCGAAAACCTAGAAATTCAGCGTTTTGCACTTACGGCACCCACCGTGGCGGGCGCCATGGGGTTAGCCATGACGTGGCCACGTCTCAAGACCACTCCTCAACCGTCAAGACCCACGATCCCCACTCCATAATCCCCTGTAGGGACCATGGCGGGCGCCATAGGCCTGTGGCGGGCGCCACAAGGCCAAAATCAGTAACCTCCACTTTTTAGTGGAGGGGCGTCCCTGTCATTTCATGCTTTCAGTTTTTACTATAAATAGGACCTTAGATTTTCGTTTTTCTTCATCCAGAATTAGAATTCTCTAGGCATATATCAGTTATAAAGCAGTTGCCATTCCACATCGGGGTGCCTCTGCAATCGAGTGATCGAGTCTGTAATCTGTCTGTGGTTCGAGTTTTTGGAGCACTCTGGAGGAAGTTAATCCTGCCGCCATTTTAATTCAAGTTCGTATTTTACTTTTATTTATTTCCTGCACTCGCACATTTACGTTGTTTATTTCCTGCACTCGCACATTTACGTTGTTTATTTCCTGCACTCGCACATTTACGTTGTTTATTTCCCGCACTCGCACATTTACGTTGTTTATTTCCTGCACTCGCACATTTACGTTGTTTATTTCCTGCACTCGCACTTTACTTTGTTTATTATCCGCACTCGCTTTAAATTACTTTTATGAAAAACTATAAAAAGAATATTTACTTTATCATGTCTAACTAATTCTATAAAGGTTAGAATGTAAGGATCGTAATTAAACCAGTAATCAGTATAATTGTTCGTGGAAACACCTAAGGGCTATTTTATCTTTCAATCCAAGTAATTGTTTTTAACTATTTCAAAAACAGCCAAAAGCGCTTTGTCTAGTTTATTAGGAGATTTTAGATTAAAAAGAAAAGAGATTTTAAAACGATTTTCGGACGCGTTAGGAAGTTTAAACTCTGGTTCGTAAGAACCTCTTTTTGCTAAGAAGTCCAGGTTAAAATACTTTTCAACTTAGTTAAGATACTATATTTCTTAAAAATAGGTTTACTACTCTAACGCAGTACGCACCTTTTTATCCGTGACAATAGGAGGGGTTGATTAGAGAGTACAACTCGGTTCTGAATACGCGAAAGCGACAGTTCCTGTTAAATTAGTTCTTTTCAAAGGAGAAAACATTGCCCATAAGTAGTTCCACTAACAAGTACTGGATTATCATTGATTGCGTGAATTACATTCGAGCCTGTCTTTATTTATTATTTAAAATTATAATTTTATTTACCATTGCACCCTTATTAAAACCCTTAAAATAGTTGCCTTAGATACACACCATAACAACAGGTTTGATAGATTGACACTTGGTCTCTGTGGATTCGATAATCTTTTATATTACTTTGACGTGATTCGTACACTTGCGAAAACACGCATCAAGTTTTTGGCGCCGTTGCCGGGGACCAATTTCGTCAAATTTCATTACCCTGTAGTTATACCGTTTAGACTAAGGTTGTTACCCACCGGTCAATGCGAAAGACTCGCAGTGCCGGAAGTTTAGTAGACCCTCTAGCTGAACCTGAACGTTACGCTCGCGCACGTTTATTTTTCCATAGGAATAGGATAGCTATGGCCGAAGAACAAAACCGAAGACCTCTTAAGGACTTCGCCCAACCATCAAACGAGGAACCTAGTTCCAGTATAGTAAACCCCGTTATCCCAGCCAATAATTTTGAACTTAAACCATCCCTGCTGCAATTAGTGCACTAGAGACAATTCTCAGGTCTCGCTACTGATAACCCAAACCAACATTTAAAAAACTTTCTTCAGTTAGCAGACACCTTTAAAACCAATGGAGCTTCTCCTGAGGCGATACGCTTAAGATTATTTCCCTTTTCCCTCAGAGATAAAGCTCTATCATGGTTAGATTCCCTTCCACCCAATTCAATAACAACTTGGGATGACCTTAGGAAAGTTTTTCTTGCTAGATATTTTCCCCCAAGTAAGACCGCTCTTCTTCGAAACCTTATAACTAGATTTACCCAACTCCAAGGAGAGTCGTTGTTCGAAGCCTGGGAGAGATATAAAGAACTATTAAGAGCATGCCCACACCATGGCTTAGAGAATTGGCTAATCATCCAAACCTTCTATAATGGACTTCATTATAACACTAAGATGACCATCGACGCTGCCGCTGGTGGCGCACTGATGAATAAACCTTACCCTGAAGCTAGTGCCCTTATCGAGGATATGGCCCAAAACCATCAATCATGGGGAGTAGAACGAGCGACAGTGGAAAAGAAGGAAGCCCAAGGAGGAATACATGAGCTAAGCTCTATAGACATGATGCAGGCTAAAATGGACGCGTTGGCCCTTAGAGTCGAACATATGTGTACAACTCCGAATACTGTAGCCGCAGTTTCACCGAATTGTGAGATATGTGGAACGCAAGGACACCAATCCGCCGAATGCAATCTGTTAAATGAAACCAACACTGAGCAAGTGAACTATACCCAAGGGAACCCATTTTCTAACACATATAACCCTGGATGGAGGAATCACCCAAACTTCTCCTACAAAAATAATAACCCTATTCAAAATACCGCACCTCCGAGACAACAAGGTTACCAAGCCCCTAGAACAAATCAACCTATGCAACCTCTACCGCCAAACCCGAGCTTTGAAGAAATTGTAAAAGATTTCATCGTTGCTCAAAAACAGAAAAACAAAGAGTTCATGAACCAAAGCGTCCATGTTAACGAACTAATTACCCAGTTAGGAACCAAGGTTGATCAAATCATTACTCATAATAAGATGCTTGAAACCCAGATCTCTCAGGTAGCGTTAAACCAAGCCCCACAGACTACCCCTGGAGGACAGTTCCCTGGACAACCTCAACAAAACCCGAAAGGGCAAGCTAATGCCATTACTCTACGAAGTGGAACCGCTTATAAGGAGCCTTTAAACCCTAGATTAAGTGAGCCTGAAACTTCTGAGAGGAGTGAGGAAAAGGAACCAGAGAAGCCTGAAACCCGGAAAGTCAAGAAAAAGGAGAAGAACCTAAAAATAAAACCTATGTACCACCACCGCCATACAAACCACCAATACCATACCCTCAAAGATTAAAGAAAACCCAAATCGATAATCAATATCAAAAATTCGTTAAGGTTATAGAAAAACTTCACGTAGAAATCCCCTTTACAGAAGCCATCACCCAAATACCTTCTTATGCTAAGTTTCTCAAAGACATACTTACGAATAAACGTAGACTTGAAGATCCGAAACCCGTGGAATGTAATTCTATTTCCGAAGATAGGTTAGCAAAGAAAGATAAAGATCCCGGAAATTTTTCCATTCCTTGTATTTTAGGGAATCATGTCATCGAAAAAGCTTTTCTAGACTTAGGAGCTAGTGTGAGCTTAATGCCTTTAGCAGTTTGTGAGAGATTAAACTTAGGAGAATTACAACCTACTAAGATGTCGCTTCAATTAGCCGATAGATCCGTTAAATACCCTATAGGCATACTTGAAGACGTCCCTGTTAGGGTGGGTCAGTTGTTTATACCTACTGATTTTGTTGTCATGGACATTAAAGAAGATGACGACATACCAATCCTCCTAGGTAGACCGTTCTTATCGACTGCTGGAGCCGTAATAGATGTTAAAAAAGGAAAACTAACTTTTGAGGTAGGTGAAGAGAAGATAGAATTTATATTGTCAAAATTTCTTATGGCACCTGTGATAGGAGATTCTTGTTATGCCTTAGATATCATCGAAGAATGCATTAGGGAATTAGAACAAGAAGAAGAAAATAAATCTATAAAATTGCCATCAACCCTTATTTTGGAAGATGACAATTATAAACACCCTACATTGATGATAACCTTCACGAATGTTTATCTCTTACCCCAGATCCTATGCCTTGCCCTATGAAACCGACCGTAAAACTTAAGGAACTGCCTAAAAACCTGAGATATGAATTTCTGGATGAAGATATGAATCGTCCAGTTATAGTCAGTGCTACCTTAAACCAAAAAGAAACCGATCAATTATTAGAAGTTTTACGTAGGTACCCCTCAGCCTTAGGATATAAGATCTCTGATCTAAAAGGAATAAGCCCATCCGTATGCATGCATCGGATTTTGCTTGAAGAAGATTCAAAACCTTCCAGAGAACACCAACGTAGAATAAATCCTATAATGAGTGCGGTAGTTAAGACTGAAGTTCTTAAGTTACTAGAGGCAGGTATAATATATCAGATCTCGGACAGTAAATGGGTGAGTCCCGTGCATGTAGTACCCAAAAAGGGAGGCATCACAGTCGTGCAAAACGAGAAGGGCGAACCTGTAGCAAAAAGAACCGATGGAGGTTGGCGTATGTGCATAGATTATAGAAAATTAAATAAAGCAACTAGGAAGGACCATTTCCCATTACCATTCATAGATCAAATGTTGGAGCGCCTAGCCAGACACTCTTACTTTTGTTATTTAGATGGATATTCAGGATTCTTCCAAATACCTATTCACCCCGAAGATCAAGAAAAAACTACCTTTACATGCCCAGTTGGAACTTTTGCCTATAGAAGAATGCCTTTTGGACTTTGTAATGCTCCTGCAACTTTCCAACGCTGCATGATGTCTATCTTTGCTGATTATTTAGATGGAATTATGGAAGTATTTATGGACGATTTCTCAGTTTGTGGATCAGATTTCAAAAATTGTCTTGTCAACCTTGAGAAAATCCTGGAGAGATGTGTGGAGGTAAACCTTGTGCTAAATTGGGAAAAATGTCATTTCATGGTCACCGAAGGGATTGTTTTAGGACATATAGTTTCCGAAAAAGGTATAGAGGTAGATAAAGCAAAAATAGAAGTCATAGAGAATCTAAAACCGCCGAAGACTATCAGGGAGATAAGAAGTTTTCTTGGACATGCCGGATTTTACCGACGTTTCATCAAAGATTTCTCCAAAATAACAAAGCCCTTAACTGGTCTTTTAATGAAAGATGCTGAATTTATCTTCGATGAAAAATGTACTGAAGCATTTAATCTTCTGAAGGAAGCTCTGACTTCAGCACCTATAATGAAACCCCCTGATTGGTCAGAACCGTTTGAGATAATGTGTGACGCCAGTGATTACGCTGTTGGAGCCGTTCTAGGTCAGAGAAAAGATAAGAAGTTACATGTGATTTATTATGCCAGTAGAACCCTAGACGCTGCACAGCTCAATTACGCAACAACCGAAAAAGAGCTCCTAGCTGTAGTTTTTGCAATAGACAAATTTAGATCTTATCTAGTAGGAGCCAAGATTATAGTTTATACCGACCATGCTGCCATTCGTTACTTACTAAGCAAAAAGGATGCCAAGCCTAGGTTACTTCGATGGATTCTATTACTGCAAGAGTTTGATTTGGATATCCGTGATAAGAAAGGCACTGATAATGTGGTAGCTGATCACCTATCTAGGCTAGAATACCTGAAACCTGATCCAGTTCCCATAAATGACGATTTTGCCTATGATAGACTGATAGCCCAACTAGAAACCATTGAAGAAGATAACCCAGACCCTCATGAGTATTTTCAAAAATCCTTAGCCATAAGTGATGTACCTTGGTATGCAGACTTTGTTAATTATCTAGCCGCTGACATCATACCCCCTGATCTAAACTACCACCGGAAGAAGAAGTTCTATAGTGATGTGAGAAACTTCTATTGGGACGAACCATTTCTTTTCAAGAGAGGTAAAGATGGCATTTTCCGCCGTTGTGTTCCAGAAGAAGAGGTAAATAATATAATTGAGCATTGTCACTCTGCACCCTATGGTGGACATGCAAGCACATCTAAGACCTACGCCAAGATTCTTCAAGCTGGCCTATTCTGGCCTACTATGTGGCGTGATGTCCATGCTTTCATTGTCAAGTGTGATAGATGCCAACGCACAGGAAATATTTCAAGACGTAATGAAATGCCGTTAAGAAATATCCAAGAAGTAGAACTCTTCGACGTATGGGGTATAGACGTAATGAAATGTCCTTCACAGTCACACACCGCACCATCTTCCTCTAACCCTGTTGCAGGTACTGCTCCTGGATTCCATGTCACCGAGGAGATGTGGCGTGATATGACAGCTAGAGAAGAAAGGCGTGATGGCCTTCTCTCTACTATTTCACAGCAGCTGACGGACAATATGAGCTTCATGCAACAATCGCGATTGGTTTCGGATCGTGCCTATAGCAACGTTTGCCGTACCTTGAACGATATCTCATTAGAGCAGAACCGTCAGAGAGAGTTCAACAGCCAACACTACCAGCTTGTCGAGGCCACTCAGGGTTCCATCTTAGGTAACCTTCGAGAGGTTCGGAGTGCTCAGGCTGCTTTATCAGCACGACTCGACCGGAGGGACCAGCATCGTAGTAGATCCCGTCGTTCCAGACCATCACATCAGGACGGCGAAGGCACCAGTGCCCCTCCTCAGTAGTCTTTTTCAGGTTACCCCCCTTATCTTATTTCGAAACATTGGGGACAATGTTCGATCTAAGTGTGGGAGGGGATTTTATTGCTTTCTGTCATTTCCCTTTTTAGTTAATTATTTCCTTTCAGTTATTTCCTTTCAGTAATTTAATTTTCTTAGATAATGCATGAGTCTGACGAGTCACCAGTATAGTGTCTTTTTAGTTCATCTTCATTTTTTCCCATTTCCTTAGCCTTACCAGAAAATTTTTAAAAAAAAAAATGATGTTGTTTCACATGTTTTTTGGGCTTTGGGACAGGTTTAGATTAGGATGTAGTGACCTAGGTCAACTTTTTGAAACATCAGAACCATTTTAGCACCATAGACCTCTTGAATATAGGAATCACTCCTAAACCCCACCATCTTGGCCTTTACTATCATTTTAAAAATTGTCCTAAGTAGTTTATCTTAGCAGTCAGCTCCGGCTTAAGCATGCTCTACGTAGGGGGCCGATGAACATAAGTGAATGATCCAGTGCTAATACTAAAAAAAAAAAAAAAAAAAAAAAAAAAAAAAAAAAAAAAAAAAAAAAAAGAAAATTTGCAAGTCACCTATTGTTAGTTGGTTCAGAGGTATCTGGCACTGAACTTGGTAGGGCGGATTACGATCCGATCCCCCGCAGCTACATTTAGGCGAAATAAAACAGGTTTACACATGCTTATGTGCCAGAAACCTTATGTTATGGATCAGAATCACTAACCGGTCACTCTACTATGAAGCATGTACAGATAACGGGCTTAATGTGATTGCGCCTGAATGAAAAGGACACAAAAAGATGAGAAGATAGGCCTAGGTATTGTGGGATGATATGGAGTGGTTAATATAGGATTGAAGTTTGTGTTTGTGTTACTATGGTACCCTTGGTTCACTTAGTTAGTATCTGTCACTGCATCCTGACTTGAACTTAGAATCCCTTTAGCCCAAAGACAAGTGTTGACACCATATTTTCTTAAGCTTTAATGTTTGCTTGAGGACAAGCAAAGGTTTAAGTGTGGGAGAATTTGATCACACTAAAATTCACCGTATTTCTGACTCCGATTTCGCATGCATTCTTAGCTTTTATTGTTGTTTTGCTTTGTTATTTCTTTGTTTTCTTATGTTTTCAGGTTTTTATAATAATCGGAGCTTGAATCGGGAAAAGGAGCGAAAAAGGAGTGAAAACGGGCGAAAACCTAGAAATTCAGCGTTTTGCACTTACGGCACCCACCGTGGCGGGCGCCATGGGGTTAGCCATGACGTGGCCACGTCTCAAGACCACTCCTCAACCGTCAAGACCCACGATCCCCACTCCATCATCCCCTGTAGGGACCATGGCGGGCGCCATAGGCCTGTGGCGGGCGCCACAAGGCCAAAATCAGTAACCTCCACTTTTTAGTGGAGGGGCGTCCCTGTCATTTCATGCTTTCAGTTTTTACTATAAATAGGACCTTAGATTTTCGTTTTTCTTCATCCAGAATTAGAATTCTCTAGGCATATATCAGTTATAAAGCAGTTGCCATTCCACATCGGGGTGCCTCTGCAATCGAGTGATCGAGTCTGTAATCTGTCTGTGGTTCGAGTTTTTGGAGCACTCTGGAGGAAGTTAATCCTGCCGCCATTTTAATTCAAGTTCGTATTTTACTTTTATTTATTTCCTGCACTCGCACATTTACGTTGTTTATTTCCTGCACTCGCACATTTACGTTGTTTATTTCCTGCACTCGCACATTTACGTTGTTTATTTCCCGCACTCGCACATTTACGTTGTTTATTTCCTGCACTCGCACATTTACGTTGTTTATTTCCTGCACTCGCACTTTACTTTGTTTATTATCCGCACTCGCTTTAAATTACTTTTATGAAAAACTATAAAAAGAATATTTACTTTATCATGTCTAACTAATTCTATAAAGGTTAGAATGTAAGGATCGTAATTAAACCAGTAATCAGTATAATTGTTCGTGGAAACACCTAAGGGCTATTTTATCTTTCAATCCAAGTAATTGTTTTTAACTATTTCAAAAACAGCCAAAAGCGCTTTGTCTAGTTTATTAGGAGATTTTAGATTAAAAAGAAAAGAGATTTTATAACGATTTTCGGACGCGTTAGGAAGTTTAAACTCTGGTTCGTAAGAACCTCTTTTTGCTAAGAAGTCCAGGTTAAAATACTTTTCAACTTAGTTAAGATACTATATTTCTTAAAAATAGGTTTACTACTCTAACGCAGTACGCACCTTTTTATCCGTGACAATAGGAGGGGTTGATTAGAGAGTACAACTCGGTTCTGAATACGCGAAAGCGACAGTTCCTGTTAAATTAGTTCTTTTCAAAGGAGAAAACATTGCCCATAAGTAGTTCCACTAACAAGTACTGGATTATCATTGATTGCGTGAATTACATTCGAGCCTGTCTTTATTTATTATTTAAAATTATAATTTTATTTACCATTGCACCCTTATTAAAACCCTTAAAAATAGTTGCCTTAGATACACACCATAACAACAGGTTTGATAGATTGACACTTGGTCTCTGTGGATTCGATAATCTTTTATATTACTTTGACGTGATTCGTACACTTGCGAAAAACACGCATCAGTTTGCTTGACAGTTGCTAGGCTCGAGTTCCCGACTCCTTAGTAGCTTGTTGCTTGTTCTTCTTGTGTGTGTAGTAGATGGATGTAAGCCCAGCCATTGGCATTCCGTATCCTTTTGTTGTGTGCTTGGAGTCCGGTATAAGTCCATCAAGTGGCATCTGGTTTCCAGTGTGGGTTTGTTTGGTTCGGAAGCTGATGTAAGTCCAACAATTGGCGTTCGGGTTCCATGTTTGCCTTTTTGTGTTGTGTTTTGTTTCGGCGTGCGTGAGCCGAACTACGGTAGCTCCGATTCTCGTTCTAGACGAGATACATAGGCATAGGATGCGATGTCCTTGCGAGCCCTCTCCCCTTTTCCCACCTGTGTTGTTTTCAGTGTGTGTGTGTGATGTTTGTTTTAGCAACCTTTTTCTATCTTTTGAGCGTGGATCCCGTCGAGTACGACGGATGCGTAGGGGTGCTAATACCTTCCCTTCGCATAACCGACTCCCGATCCCATTCTCTTTGGTCGCAAGACCATTCCCTTTCCAGGTTTACTTCGAGCGTTTCCTTTCCCTCTTTTGGGATAAATAACGCACGGTGGCGGCTCTGTGTTGTTTTGTTTTAGCCCGCCGGTTGTTTTTCGCGGATGCGGCAATTCCCAAGACACTCATCATCCGAAAGGAGGGCTGAAAAAGCAAACTCGATTATAGGATGGGCATTCGATTCCATAAGGAAATATGAATCTTACTCAACTGGGGAAGAAAAAGACTTCGACTGAAGAGCGCATGAGATATATTATCTATTACCGTCAGAACGTAGATAACATACTCGCATGGAAGATTATCCACAACCGGTTACTGGGTTAATAAAGGATAAATCGACCGAAAAGAAAGGACACCGGGATACCGACTACTTGGTATAAAATGATGACCAATAAAGGGGAGAAACGATCATTACCGAACAAGGGTAAATGAAAGATGACTCGCTAGGGATACATTGCCAAAGGCAATGATCCTTGAGATATATCGCCGGTTACTGGGAGATATACTCAAAAAATAAAGGAATATCAATATTGAATATTGGATAAAGATAACCAATCGAAGAGGGGATTACATCTACTTGTTACTGGGTAGAAGACCACAGAAGAAGAGAGTAATCGTCATCGGTTAGGATGAACAAAATCAAGGGTTAACTCTGCAAGGGGATAAAAATGGGGTTTATAACTACCGGTTACTGGGTAGTAGACCACAGGAATAGGACTTACAACTACCGGTTACTGGGTAGAAGGCCACAGGAATAGGACTTACAACTACCGGTTATTGGGTAGAAGGCCACAGGAATAGAACTTACAACTATTGGTTACTGGGTAGAAGGCCACAGAAACTCCGTCGGGGAAAAGATGGACAATTACTGGTTACTGAGCAATCATTCATCTAAACTACGGGGAAGTGCAGGGGAAAATAACAAGAGGAATCAATCTAGGGTCGAACTAGAGGGACACAATGAAACAAGACTCAACCCAATGAGGATATAAATCAGGGGAGAAATTCCATCCCAATATATGTTTTGGGAGGAAACAGAAGTAATAATCATTCACGAGGATATAACTCAGTGGGGAATATGAAAGAAATGGTATACACTTTCTGCCTATGGAGCTGACTCTATATGGAGAGGTCAGACACAAACATCTGCTTGGGGAAATATATATCACCAAATAGCAGGAGACAACAAACAAAGATATATGGCAAAAAATGCAACATGAATATCTTAATGTCAAAATTATGCATGTATATGCATGGTTTATGTATGATAATGCTGACAAATAGACATATCTAACACAAACAGGTCCAAGAAATCAATGGACAGACATCCGGTACTACATCTCAAAGGAGAAAGCCAGGCCCACTAGAGAACATCCAATATGATGGGGGGCAACAGATACCAGGAAACATTAATATCTGCAGGGGAACAAAGGCCACTGCTGAGGATCGAACGAAGTCGCTGCCAGGGACAAAGATCACTGCTAGGGGAAGAAACAGGATCACTGGGAATCAGAGACTACTGTTGGGAATAGGCAAAGGGATCACAATTACTAAAGCCGGGGATCTTCCAACAGAATGCAGATACAAGGATAAGATCAGTCATAGAAGCGGCTACTGGGGATCTTATCAAGAAGTCATGTAGAATTCTGTGGGGAACAACCACCAAACAGAAGCACATCAAACAATATATTCACTTCCAATCACAGAAGGAAATATCTCTGCTAAGGAGAAGGAGAACCAGTCACTCCGCTAGGGGAGGAATCAACACATCTTTCTCAGAAGTTCCAACGCCAAACCGAGATCATGCATAGCTTTAGTTGGGAAGCTAAACACGGATAAGATCCTTCGTAGAAGAAACTCTACTAGGGAAATTATCAAGTAGAGAAATGAAACTCTGTGGGGAAAAACCACCAAACAAAAAGTTCCAAAACCAACATATTTCCTCGTACTGCTGGATAAACAAATCTCTGCCGAGGAGAAGAGGAACAACATTCCGCTAGGGATAGAAAATAAACATTTTCATCACCCGCTCTGCTCAGGAGGAATCATCAAACAAGCTCTGATCAGACAACTCCACTGGGGAAACACTGCTGATGATTGAACCGGGAACAACCTGTAGGCAATCAGCTGGAGATAACCTGCTGGTGACCGTATTGGGAGTTTAATGGGATCAACCCCGCTGAGGATGATCAAAAGGCAAACCTGCCGGAGATTAATGTAGGCGAGTCCACAGGGGATAAGCTACAAACCAAATTGTTGAGAATTCCACTCATGCTGGGGATTTCCTACTCACTCTACGGGAGATTTCCAATCTGAATGAGGAAAGACCAACTTCCTCCAAGAGATAGCATATCAATTTATCAATCTATAAGGGATTTTAGGTCAATCCAAACAAGGGATGACAACTATGTAATTAATAACACAGATGCTAGATCCAGCCTCACTGGGGAGCAAGAAGATTAAGACCAAACTCCAGACTCTTTGGGGATTTGGGGGGATTAGAGGTATACTTCTCTAAATAAATCAAGACCAAAAGCTCCAGACTCTCTGGGGAATTTGGTGATGCTCAACCTTCTTCTGCGCTCGTGAAGGAGACAACCTGAAAGATAATGAAGAGGATACAAGTATGCTAGGAATATAAACAAATGTCTTACCCTTTTGGAGATCATACTATCCTTGGGAGAGCACTGAAGATGTCCCAATTATCCTTTTTGTCATTGTGAATGTTCACTTTGTTTAAAAAAGGTTTATGAAAATTTTATTTAAAACAATGATATTTATCAATTAAAACATGCAAATATTTGTTGAACAGAAACAAATAAGAGTGCAAAGAATTGGATAAAGGCTCAAATTTATTTGATAGAATGGTAGTCTACAAATGGCAAGACTCCATGGATCTTTACAAATTTGAAATTGGTGATATATATTGGAAAAAGGGCTACATTGAACATAATGACCATTTCTCCACCAACTCTGAATCCGATGTATTTGAAGCTTCAGTTGACGATGACTGAGCGAAATTCTCTGACAGAAGACGGCTTGAAAAACAAAGTCTTGTCAAGATGCAGTTACTTGCCAATTCCCTAATTTTTGCCTAGATTGCCCCAGGGTGAGGTATTCAAACTAGCGGGATATATATTCATTTTTTTCATGTCTCTAACTTTTGCCTGGATCGCCCTTTCGGGTTTTCAATCCACCGAGACGCTCATTTTTTGCCTAAGTCGCCCTTTCGGGTTTTCAACTTAGCGAGCTATTCTGTTTTTATTTTAGGCGAAGTGTTTCTTGACTGCATCTGAATTCACAGGAAGAGTGAAATCCTCCCCATCCATAGTTGTAAGTATCAAAGCACCGCCTGAAAAGGCTCTCTTAACAACATATGGACCATCATAGTTTGGAGTCCACTTGCCCCTGGAATCGGGCGCGAAAGACAAAACTTTCTTGAGCACGAGGTCACCTTCTCGGAACACATGAGGCTTGACCTTCTTATCAAAGGCTTTCTTCATCGTTTGCTGATATAACTGACCATGGCACATGGCAGTCAATCTCTTCTCTTCAATCAAGTTCAGTTGGTCATAACGACTCTGAACCCATTCAGCCTCAGCCAACTTGGCTTCCATCAAGACTCTCATTGATGGGATCTCCACCTCTACTGGGAGCACAACTTCCATGCCATATACAAGGGAGAAAGGGGTTGCCCCTGTTGAAGTGCGAACAGATGTACGATATCCATGCAAAGCAAATGGCAGCATCTCATGCCAATCTTTGTACGTAACAACCATCTTCTAGATAATCTTCTGAATATTCTTATTAGCAGCTTCAACAGCCCTATTCATCTTGGGTCTATAAGGAGAAGAATTATGATGTACAATCTTGAACTCGCTACACAACTCTTTCATCATCTTGTTGTTCAAGTTAGATCCATTATCAGTAATGATCTTATCTGGCACACCATAACGGCATATGAGTTGATTCTTGATGAACTTCACAACCACCTGCTTGGTCACGTTTGCATATGACGCTGCTTCAACCCACTTGGTGAAGTAATCAATTGCTACGAGAATAAACCTGTGACCGTTGGATGCTTTTGGCTTTATCATGCCAATCATGTCAATTCCCCACATGGAGAAAGGCTATGGTGATGAAATCACATTCAAAATTGTCGGGGGAATATGAATCTTATCCGCGTAAATCTGACACTTATGGCATTTCTTCACATATTTCCAGCAGTCAGACTCCATTGTCAGCCAATAGTAGCCCGCTCTCAACATATTCTTAGCCATGGCATGTCCATTGGAATGAGTACCAAATGAACCCTCATGGACTTCAGTCATTAACAGGTCTGCTTCGTGTCTATCCACGCATCTGAGCAGAACCATGTCAAAATTCCTCTTATAAAGCACATCGCCATTGAGGTAGAAACTACTAGATAATCTCCTCAAAGTCTTCTTATCTTTAACATATGCCCCAGGTGGGTAAATCTGACTCTGAAGAAAACATTTGATATCAAAATACCATGGCTTATCATCTTTCACTTCTTCAACTACAAATACACGAGCTGGTCTATCCAAGCGCATCATAGTGATATTGGGGATTTCATTCTAGAATTTCACCACAATCTTCGAAGCAAGCGTAGCAAGTGCATCTGCCATCCGATTCTCATCTCGAGGAATATGATGGAAGTCAACCTCAGTAAAGAAAGTTGAAATCCTCCTCACATAATCTCTGTATGGGATGAGGCCAGGCTGTTTCATCTCCCATTCACCTTTAATCTGATTAACAACAAGGGCCGAATCACCATAAACATCAAGATGCTTGATCCTAAGATCAATACGCTCTTCCAAACCCATAATACAGGCCTCATACTCTGCCATATTATTCATGCATTTGAATGTTAGCCTTGCTGTAAAAGGAAAACGTGTGCCCTGATACCATTTCCATATTGATTTACAATGCCATCAAATACCATGCTCCATCGGGAACCAGGTTCTGACCCTTCATTGAGTGTAGGCTCATCGCAATCTTTCATCTTCAAATACAGAATCTCCTCATATGGGAAGTCATATTGAACTGACTGATAATCCTCAATTGGTTGATGTGCCAAGTGGTTAGCCAAGATACTACCTTTAATAGCTTTTTGAGCTCGATACTCGATATGATACTCAGACAACAGCATCTGCCAACGGGCAATCCTCCCAGTTAAAGCAGGCTTCTCAAATATGTACTTGATTGGATCCATTTTGGATATCAACCAAGTCGTATGATTCAACATATACTGGCGCAAACGCTTAGCAGCCCAAGCCAAAGCAAAACATGTTTTCTCAAGCATCGAGTATCGAGACTCACAATCAGTGAACTTCTTACTCAGATAGTAGATAGCATATTCTTTCTTCCCTGACCTAGGACATAACCCATAGAGTCTTCAAGAAACGTTAGATATATAATCAAGGGTCTCCCTTTCACAGGTGGAGACAAAATCGGAGGCTCGGACAGATACTCTTTAATACTGTCGAAGGCCTTCTGGCAATCCTCGATCAATCATGACGCTGATCTTTCCGGAGTAGCTAGAATATAGGCGCACATGTGGCAATCATGTGGGATGTAAATCTAGAAATATAATTCAAGCGGCCAAGAAAACCTCAGACTTGCTTCTCTATTTTGGGAGCATGCATCTCTTGTATTAGTTTGACCTTGGCAGGATCAAATTCAATACCTCTCTCGCTGACAATAAAACCCAATAACTTGTCGGAACAGACTCCAAATGTACACTTGTTAGGATTCAGACGAAGCTTATACTTCCTCAAATGCTGAAAAAGCTTCAACAAGTGCTCTACATGTTCAAATTCCGTTCTTGACTTTGCAATCATATCATCAACATATACCTCAATCTCCTTGTGCATCATATCAAGAAACAAAGTAGTCATAGCGCGTTGATACGTGGCTCCGGCGTTCTTCAAACCGAAGGGCATCACTCGATAACAGAATGTTCCCCAAGGTGTGATGAATGTTGTCTTCTCCATATCCTCGGGTGCCATTTTGATCTGATTATATCCGGAAAATCCGTCCATGAACGAGAAGACATTGAATTTAGTTGTATTATTTACCAATATATCAATATGTGGTAGAGGAAAATCATCTTTCGGACTAGCTTTATTCAAGTCTCTATAGTCCACACACATTCGGACTTTTCCATCTTTCTTAGGCACGGGCACAATATTGGCCATCCATTGAGGATATGTAGAAGTCACCAGAAACCCCGCATCAATTTTCTTCTGAACTTCTTCTTTAATCTTCACTGCCATGTCAGGATGAGTTCTTCTGAGCTTCTGCTTCAGAGGCACACACTCAGGCTTCAAAGGCAGGAAATGTTGCACGATATCAGTATCCAGACCAGGCATGTCTTCATATGACCAGTAAAAGATGTCGACAAATTCTCGTAGCAACTCAATCAACCCCTTCTTCACAAATTCTTCCAAGAGTGCCTCAATCTTCACTTCACGAACACAATCCTCAGACCCCAAGTTGAGTATTTCCAGATTCTCAAGATGTGGCTGAATGATCTTCTCTTCGTGCTTAAGTAGACGGGTAATCTCATCAGGAATCTCTTCAACATCATCTTCCTCGGCCTCAAATACAGGGAACTCAAAGTTGGGAGATGGTGTTGGATAATTATGTCCAATGGGTTTGATCAACCTGCGTAATGATTTTGGATATAAAAGAGATTTTAGAATTCAAACAAGGCAAATCATTATGAAGATGAAAAGATTGATTTTATTCTTTTTTTTAGGGTTTTTTGTGATCACCAATTTCATGCAAAAAAGCAAAAAGTGAAAATAATTTGGAAAACAAACATTTAACATGAATTTATTGAATGAATATCATTGAATTTATGGGCCAACAATGTCATCACTTCTCCTTTTGGCATGGGAGAAGGGTTTTTAAACAAAATGAACATTACGTTGACTTATGGACAACTGTTGGAACATCAACAGCGACCCAATTATTGCAGACCCCTCCAGGGATGACAAAGTTTCCAGAATCTTCCTCTGCATCCTCTTCTACAACAGCAGCAACTTCCTGATCTTCAACCGTGTGGATGAAACCACCACTCTGAAACAACCCATGCTTGTTGAAAGTGCTTGAAGAATACCCTATGCCAGCCCTGGATTTATTGTCTTCCAGCTTGATCATTTGTCCTAAACCAGTAGTTGCGCCATGCTCAATGGCCAACTTCGCATCATTGTAGGACGCAAATGAAGAAGTTCCTTTCTTAGAAGGCTCAGTAATAGACAAAGCTTGGAACGGCGTCCCAACTTCGTCCTCAACATCAATATAAGAAAAGGAAGACAGATGGCTAACCAAGAGAGCCTTCTCTGCCCCTACTACCACCAACTTTTTGTTCTTAATGAACTTCAACTTTTGGTGTAGGGTGGATGTCACGGCGCCTGCCTCGTGAATCCATGGTCTGCCCAACAAATAGCTATATGATGGGTGGATATCCATGACCTGAAAAGTGATCTGGAAATCACTAGGTCCAATCTTGACTGGGAGTTCAACCTCACCAATCACAGTCTTGCGCGATCCATCAAAAGCTTTGACGACCACTCCACTTTGCCTAATGGGAGGCCCCTGGTACGAAAGTCTAGCCAAAGTGGATTTTGGCAACACATTCAACGATGATCCAGTGTCTACCAGCACATTAGATATGGCATCATCCTTACAGTTCATGGAGATGTGAAGTGCCAAATTGTGGTCTCTTCCCTCCTCGGGGAGATCAGCATCACAGAAACTCAGATTGTTACAAGCGGTAATGTTTGCAACAATACTATTGAATTGTTCTATTGTGACGTCATGGTCTACATACGCCACATCCAACACCTTCTGCAGAGCTTCTCGGTGTGGCTCAGAATTCATTAACAAAGATAGCACAAATATCTTTGAAGGCATTTGTAGAAGCTGCTCTACAACATTGTATTCACTCCTCTTGATGAGCCTTAGCATCTCATCACAATCCTCTTTCATCATGCCATTCTGGCCAGCAGGGACAGGAGTTCTAGCAGCATCGGCAGGTCTATTAACGGCAAGTTCCGTATTCGGAGAATTGGAAGAATTTCCCACAGGACGGATAACACTATCAGCAGTATCAACCCTTCTGGTGCCAGCCTGGGGTTTCAGCGGCGCCGAGAAAACACGACCACTACGGGTCAGACCACTGACATCAGCAATGTTAACAACAGAGGTGGAGGGTAGAGGCATCTGTCGCAACGCGAAAAAGTAACCGGCGGGAAAAAACAGAAGAGCAGCCACCGTTCGTTATTCATCCCAAAGGAGGGAAAGGAAACGATCGAAGAAAACCTGAAGAGAGGAAAAAACAAGGTCTCACAACAAAATCTAGGGTTCGGGAGTCGAATATGCGAAGGGAAGGTATTAGCACCCCTACGCATCCGTAGTACTCTACGGTATCCACTCTTGTTGTTGTAGTCTAAAGGGTGTAGGTATATCTAAGGTACTATCTGCTAAAAGAAGGTCAAAATAAAATGACTCGCAAGGATGTCACATCCACTGCCTACGTATCTCACCTGAGTATGAGAATCAGAGTCTTCGTAGCTCGGCTACCTATGGGCGAAAGAGTAGTGTGCTCGATAAGACATCGCGTCTTATGCCTACGTATCTCATCTGGAATGAGAATAAAAGCAAAACGTAGTTCAGCTAACTACGGGAACAAGGGTCTCGATTGCAACTAGGGCAAGAGAAACGGAAGGTCTCGATTGCAACGAGGGCGAGAGAAAAGAATCGCAGCAAGGGCGAAAACAAGCAAGGATTAGTTATTAGTCGTCATTCAAACTCGGCAAGACATCACGTCTCGTGCCTACGTATCTCATCTGAACATGAGAATCAGAGTTGTCGTAGCTTGACTAACTAGGGGTTAAGGATTGCCATCTGAACATGGACTTACAAAAGAGGACACCAGCTGTGTCAAAGGAAAGTGGACAATGTGTTCAACGTCCTAACAGTAGGTGTCGCAGCTCGCTGAATCGAGTCTTAGGCAGTTACCTCTTTGCAATAGAACGGACTTACATGCCACAAGATTGGAGACGCACGGAAGGTCTAAAAGTGGGAAAGCTCCGCCCTAGAGTTGTCATGCAATGTGGACCTATGTGTTAGGATTTACAGAGGGGAACATCTACCTAATGTTAGCATGCAAAGAATAAGGGAATTCTACCTATGTTATCATACAAACGGTTCTACCTAATGGGTGCTACCTAAACAGAACAAGATTCGACAGACGGAGCAAGGAGAGGAGCCATGGATAAGGGTAGATGGCGATGCCTGAGGCGATCGACTTACAAGTGGATGGATGAATGCGTGCTGGTTCTGTTAAGTTTTGAAAATGATTACTCGACGTTGGATCGAGCTTTTGATCTTGTTTTGAAATGATTATCGGATGTTCGTTTTAATTCTTGTATTAGCAGATGAATAAAGAATGAAAGAATAAATATTATGCACTTTATGGGATAGGGGTACATTTGTTACGAATGGGGATAGTTCATGGCAATCAAACAATAAGAATATATGCCTCAATCATCATACAAGTAGGCAACAGTTATCAATCAAATCAGATAAGTAAACAAGTATATAATCAAATCAAAGAATCAAAGAATGAAATAACGGAGCATTAAACAAGGCATGGGAAGTATGAACATGTTAAACAATCAAGCAATAGTAAGCATGGATGAAAGAAACAAGTATAACAGATAACAGATGAATCAGACAGATGAAAAGATGCACAAAAAGGGTCCACTGAAATAATTAAGTCAAGAAATGAGGTAAGGCTCAGATAAAATCAAGATAAAAGGCCTCTAATACACGACCTATGAGATGAACAAGGGAGGATCAAAAGATCTCTTCAATTGCCATAAGCAATCCCTAAATCAAACATTGATCATAAAGAAGTCAACTGAAAATTCGAGCCAACTTAATAAGTATCAAATAAATAGAAAATTAATCAGGAAAATCATGAAAAATTAAACTAAGTAAGGTGGGGTCAGGACATCATCATCCCCCATAAAGATTTTTAAAATAATGAAAATTAGTACATGAATTAATTGAAAAAACAGAAGTCAAACCAAAAGTCAATCAACAAAACTAGGTTAAAATTAAATCAAGAATAAATTGAAAATGTGAAATAAAAATCTAAGAAAAAGTCAGGTTGGCCATTGGGCAGTGGTCAACCTTCATCCCAAAAATCAGAAGCTGAAAATAATTTTAAGTTATAAAAATAAAATGAAGAATCAAATGTATGCTAAAATGGACCACTTAGAATGAATAATTAAAATAAATTATTAATACTAAATAAATGCGAAAATAAAAATTAAATAAAATTAAATAAGGCATCAAGCAATCTGGAAAATATTTTTGAATATTTTTATGAACAAAGAAAACATTTTAAATGAATTAAAATCAAAACAGAAATAAATTGGGAATTAAAAAAAGAACATGAAAAGGGAGGTGTATTAGCATTTTATGACTGAACTGGAAATAAGTGATATGCACTGATGGGCCATAAACGAGGGGTGTTAAAAGCAACCAGTGAAAGCCCACGATCCAAACCACAATTAAATCAGGGCGTGACATCTTAAAATGAACGTTTTAATTAAAATAACCATGTGAACATAAATCAATCGGTCACTTTCATTTAAGTTACTAAGAGACAAAAACCAAAACGGACGAACAAGATTAAAACGGAAGCGATGGATCTAAGGGCTCTCAAGACGACACGCAGTAATCTTCTTCCTTGAGCCAAACCCTAACCATAATCATGCAAAAAACGCAGGAAATACAACATGTTTCTCTCAACTTCAACACAAAAATACGAACACTATAGTGCACCAAAAAACATGAAGCAAAGCCTAGATCTCAAGTACAAAATGCGATGATTAACGTGGTAACTTTTTTTAGGTGAAATGGTAGCTTATTCATGGAGAAAAGTTAACAACAAGGTGTCAATATGAACACGGACATGAGCAAAAAATCAACAACACAACTCAACACCATGAACAATGCCTCGTACTGAGGGCTTCAGAAGTAAGCATAAGTACATGATTAGCATTGTAAACGTTAATGAAACAAGCATGATAATGAGCATAGATGTATCAATAAAATGGCTATGGAAATGGAGCAAGAGAATTACCTAGTGGAAGTCTAGTCCACTGCTTCTTGACTGTGGAGAGACTAGAAGAAAATGATGCTTCCTTGGTGCTTCAAGAGCTTCACCTCGAGAACTTGATGAGAAATAAAAGCTGACCTCTAATGAATCTTTCCCTTTCTTGCTCGAAAATCCACTGCCCTCCTTTCATGCTTATGGTTTCTTGCTTTAAGTACTTTGGGTCAAATACTCCTTAATGGGCTCTAAAATAATTTGTTTATCCATGGGGTGAGAAAGTGATGCAAGTTAGTTGCATTTGGTGAGGTGTATTAGAAATGGGAAAGAGGGCACGTGAGGTGCTGAGGTCAGGGTTTTGTATGACAAGACAAATGTTTCTTATTTTGGCAAGACTTGTAGGTGAATGGAAATATGATGTATGGCCAAATAAGGAAAACAAAACATTGGCCATGTAGTCTTGCATTTGTGCAGCATACATGGCTTGGTTTGGCAGCAAGCAAGAAATCAATTCAAGGTGGTGACTTTGTGGCAACATAACTTGATGAGCAAATCACAAATTGAGGAGATAATGCAAATAGTAGAGAGATAATATGGAGTATGGCATGTTTCATGTTGAGAATGGGTGGAAATAATGAGTGGAAGAAGATGAAAAAGGGACCTCAAGCTCATGTCACACCATTGCAAGATTGGTTGGCCAAGTTAGGCATAAATGTTGGGCACAAAAATCAGGTCTAAGTGATGACTTTAAAGGTTAATATCTTGCAAATGAAACATCCTATGAATCTCATTCCAAAGGCATATGAAAGATGGAATATTGGAGAGTATCTTTGATGTTCAAAGTTAAAAGAAATGGTGAGTAGAAGTAACCTAAAAAAAGGCCTAAAGTTGAGCAAAACTGAAAAAAATGCAAGGCTGGCCAAGGTAACTTGAAATCTGCCTAGAAATTTCAAGTCATGGTACCGACTTTAAGTGAGTGTATCTCTCCAACCGAGGATCCAAATGAGATGACTCCAAAGGGAGGTGAAAGAGGACATGACAAGGTATAATTGTTGTGAAGAAAATATTTTCAATTGGTGCATTGAAGTGCAAGAAAACTGGCCAAAAAGTTTGACAAATTTTAAAGATTTTTAGACTTAGAAATTTTTCAAAGTGTTCTAAAACATATGCCCTGCTTTGACCAAGCATAACTTTCTCAATTTTGATCCAAATGGAGAAAACTTTATATTTATAGAAAGCTTGGAACAAGAGGAAAAACTTTCATGTTGGAGAAATGTTCAAATGGAGCTCTTATCTTGATGGAAAATGGGCTTAAAGTGAGTGCAAAATCATAAAAAATTTGCCCAAAATGGAAAGTCAACCATTTCCAAATTAAGTAACTTTTCCAATTCCTGATTAAATGACGAATCCATGATCCAACCTTGATCAAATTTCACATGTAGACTCCCCTAGGCATGAATTTTGAGATTCCACTCTTAAAAAGTCAGGAGTTGACTTTTATGGCCCCATAGTTGACTTTTCCCAAATTGTCTGATTCCAGTGATCAGTTAAAGCACTTCTGGCTCAAATTAAAAACTGATTTTTTGTACGTAGGCCCTTGTGGACATATGGATGGCCATGGAAAAGAGTTTCACCCAAAGAATTAGATATAAACTGATTTTATACCAAACCCTAATTTTAGGGCAAAATTGATCGGAAACTGATTGCACTGCTTGCCAATGGATCTTTCTGAGATAATTGTGAGTATTCCTAGGCCAAGATGCCTATCCAATCATGACATGGATGAGCTGCTCTACTTCCAACCAAACATTGTCTGTTGCAGGTAGCCATGAAACCCTAATTTCCTAATTAGATCCAAATGAACACTCTGATAGCTCTGAATCCTTCACTGATGAACTGAGGACCATAATAAGATACCTGGAGCCCCCTGAGACCCTTGAGACTTGTATACTTAGAGAATGAAGTCCAATTCTCAATCTTGCTTTGTGTGGGCTCCTTCTGTTAAGGAGTGATCAATCAAAACCTGATTTCCAAGTCACTAATGCAGTATGCAATGAGTATGACCTAGTATGATGCCAATGAAGTGTGAAACATAATCCCATGCTTCCAGGAAATATTGTAGGGTAAATTTTGGGATATTACAGCTGCCCCTATTCAATCAACTAGAAACCCGAAATGAAGATAGAAACATCTTTCGCACTTTCGAGGTATCAAGGGATTGAATACGATAAAAGCCCAAAAATTTACACTGAAGTAGGAAAGTGAAAAATAAAGTAATAAAGCCTGTCAGGATCGGCAAGGAGGTGGTCTTGAAATTGATCTGAGCATCAATAAAGAATCCATCTGGTACGGTGAGAGTCGGTCTGATCACCGAAAAAAGAATGTTAGCCTGAATACCAAAACAAATGGTAACACAGAAATAACCATGGCCTGAATGCCGCTCATCAATCTGAATACTGGAAATGACTTTGATCTGAGCATCGGAAGATACTAGATTATCAAACATCGGTCTGAACACCGGAAAACTGGCCTGAGCGCCACTTCGGTCTGAATACCGGAAAATTGGCCTGAATGCCACAAGTTGCATCGACTTGAACGTCGAAAACTTCTTCGATCTGAACATCGAAAAACTGTCCTGAATACCACTTCGGTCTGAATACCGGAAACTGGCCTGAATGCCACAAGTTGCGTCGACCTGAAAGTCAAAAACTTCTTCGATCTAAACATCGGAAAACTTACCTGAATGCCACTTCGGTCTAAATACCGGAAACCTGCATGCCTCTCAGCATCGGCAGAAATAGGGAAAATGATAATTGAGGCGGCGTGTGGGCCAACGACCCCTGCTGAGAATAATAAAGGATAAGTCATGAACAACCTTCAGTCTGAGTACTGGAAACAAACTTCTGGCTTATCACTTGGGATACCGAAAATGTCTTATGCTTTACATGCGTATGTTTGAATTTTTCAATGGCGTAATGCTCCCTGGAAATGCTACGCGATTTGGGAGGATGCAATGCGATATGATTCTACATGCAGGGATGCGAAATGCTAGGTTAGAGAAAATGCCAAGCCGAGGCAAGGAATTCTGCTGGGGAAATGATCACAATCTTTTGGACCCTGGCAATGCTGTTGGAGATACACAACACAATGAACTCTGTGGGGAAATGACCAGCCACGCGGTGTTATGGCAATAACCAAATATCGAGACTCTGACTGGGGAGAGAATGGCACTGAAAGCCTGCTGCTGAGGAAAGAGACAGTGGTTCTGGCAACCATAATCTACGAGAGAGACAACTCAGCAGGGGAAGCAAACACCGATACGGTACCGAGATTCTGCTTCAAGGAAAGAGACCATGGATCTAGCGTCGAGATCATCGATCTGGCATCGAACTCTGAGGAGCAGCCGCTTCTGCTGGGAAGATACAGTCTGACACTGTCGACTCTACTGGGGAATGTATAATCTGAAACAAATGCTTGGGGAAGTACAATAGTGAGAACCTGTTGGGGATTGAAGAATCCAATGCTTGGACCAACTTTGTAGGGATAAGATACCAAATACCAACTGTTGAAGAAAAACATCCGTGATCATCTGCTGGGAACCTTAAGGAAATGCCCTGAGTGTACCTGTTCTGAATAGACGACCCAAAGCACTTAAAATTTACAGCAATTTTAAATGTTTATTAAGCATGTACCTGTAAAGCTCTTATGTTTCATGATGCAATGTTTATCAAAAATTCGGACGTTATTTTTGCAAACAAAACAGTAAAATGAAAATAAACACAGAGATATACTGAATAACATGATTTTATTGATTGAATGGCCTCTGAATAGGCATTTACATCAGGAAGCAATCTCTGGAAATAGGTAATTGCACAAAAGATAAAAACATAAATTAATCTAATGGCAATGTGAAATGGATTTCTACCGGGTTCCAATTCTGCTATGACTCGCTCGTCTTCCAGATCCTCCAAATGATCAGCTTTCTGAAAAAGGTGATTGGACTGTTTCCTATCCTTTGAAAGTTTCCAGTTATCGACACGAGATAAGATTCAGAACTACTCAGAACGCAGTCATTCGCTTAATCCCTAACTTTTGCCTGGATCGACCTTTCGGGTTTTCAATCCACCGGGACACCCATTTTTGCCTAAGTTGCCTTTTTCAGGTTTTCAACTTACCGGGTGTACAATCTTTTCATTTTTAATCCCTAACTTTTTCCCGAACCTTTTTCATTTTCTTGGTTCGTCGGGATGCCCATTTTTTTGTCCTGGACTATTCTTTTTATTGTCTAGCGGGTCTATTTTATGCGAAGTATTTTTTAACTGCGTCTGAGTTCACAGGGGAAGCGAAGTCTTCACTATCCATAGTTGCAAGCATTAAGGCTCCACCATCAAAAATCTTAGTGACAATGTATGGTCCATCATAGTTAGGAGTCCACTTGCCCCTGTGATCTGTCTAAGGAGGAAGGATCCTTTTCAACACCAAATCTCTGACTTGGAAGCATCGAGGACGTACTTTCTGATCAAAGGCTCTATTCATCCGACTTTGATACAACTGCCCATGACAAATGGCTGCCATTCTCTTCTCTTCGATAAGACTCAACTCATTGAACCTTGTCTGAATCTATTCAGCTTCGTCTAACTCGACATCCAGCAGGAATCTTAGAGAAGGAATCTCCACTTCAACAGGTAGGACTGCTTCCATACCATACACAAGGGAGTAAGGGGTTGCCCCGGTCGATGTACGTACTGAAGTACGGTACCCATGCAAGGTGAAGGGTAGCATCTCATGCCAATCTCTATACGTAACGACCATCTTTTGCACAATCTTCTTTATGTTCTTATTTGCTGCCTCAACAACACCGTTCATCTTAGGACGATAAGGGGAAGAATTGTGATGCTGAACGTTGAAGTTCTTGCACAACTCCTTCATCATTTTGTTATTGAGATTAGAACCATTATCAATAATGATTCTTTCAGGAATCCCATAACGACAAATGATTTCTTTCTTAATGAGTCGGGCAACCACATGTCTGGTGACCTTCGCAAATGACGCTGCTTCGACCCACTTGGTGAAATAGTCGATGGCAACAAGGATGAAGCGATACCCATTGGAAGAAGTCGACTCAATCTTTCCAATCATATCAATGCCCCACATAGCAAACGGCCATGGCGAAGACATCACATTCAGAGGATTTGGCGGCACATGCACCTTATCAGCATAAATCTAGCATTTATGACACTTCCGAGCATATTTGAAACAATCAGATTCCATGGTCATCCAGTAATAACCCGCTCTCAACAATTTCTTAGCCATTGCATGTCCGCCGGCATGAGTACCGAATGAGCCTTCATGAACTTCCTGGATTAACATGTCCGTTTCGTGTCTATCCACGCATCTGAGCAAAACCATGTCGAAGTTCCTCTTATACAGTACATCGTCTTTGTTCAAGAAGAAACTGCGTACCAATCTTCTCAAAGTCTTTCTATCATTGTTGGATGCCCCTGCAGGGTACTCTTGATTCTTCAGAAAGCACTTGATGTCGTGATATCAGGGCTTGTCATCAACTACCAATTCAGCAGCAAACACATACGCGGCCCTATCAAGGCGCATAACATCGATCCTGGGAACATAGTTCCACCAAATCACCTTGATCATGGAGGATAGAGTAGCAAGAGCATCTGCCATCTGGTTCTCATCACGAGGTATATGATACAGCTTTACTGTTGTGAAGAAAGTCAATAGTCTTCTCGTGTAATCTCTGTAGGGGACCAGATTAATCTGGAGAGTATTCCAATCACCATTCACTTGATTGATCACTAAAGCTGAATCTCCGAAGATGTCGAGAGTCTTGATTCTCAAATCAATGGCTTGCTCAATACCCAAGATACATGCCTCATACTCAACTTCATTATTGGTTCACTCAAAAGTCAGACGAGCGGTGAAAGGCATGTGGGCACATTTCGGAGTGGTAATGACAGCACCAATTCCACTTTCTTTGGCATTAACGGCCCCATCAAACATTAAAGTCCACTTTTCATCTGGATCAGGTCCCTCCTCAACAACTGGCTCTTCACAGTCTTTCATCTTGAGGAACATGATGTCTTCATTTGAAAAATCAAACTTCATCGGCTCATAATCATCAATCGGCTGCTGAGCAAGATAGTTTGACAGAATACTCCCTTTGATGGCTTTCTGGGATGTATACTGGATGTCGTACTCTGTCAGTACCACTTGCCAACGAGCAACCCTTCCGGTGAGAGATGGCTTCTCAAATATATACTTGACTAGATCCATTTTGGAGATCTGTAAGGTTGTGTGAGTCAGCATGTATTGTCTCAATCGTTTAGCAGCCCATGCAAGTGCACAACATGTCTTTTCAAGCATTGAGTATCTCGACTCGCAATCTGTGAATTTTTTACTCAGGTAGTAGATGGCATGCTCTTTCCTACCTGTCTTGTCGTGTTGACCGAGAACACAGCCCATGGAATTATCAAGTACTGTCAAATACATAATCAGCGGTCTCCCTAGGACCGGAGGCATAAGGATTGGAGGAATCTTGCAAATACTCTTTTATTTTTTCGAAAGCCCTTTGGCAATCATCATTCCACCTGATAACCTGATCTTTTCTTAACAATTTGAATATTGGCTCACACGTGGCTGTTAGGTGAGAGATGAACCTTGCAATGTAGTTCAACCTCCCTAAGAAACCACAGACTTGTTTTTCTGTTCTTGGCTCAGGCATTTCTTGTATTGCTTTTACTTTGGCAGGATCCACCTCAACCCCTTTTTCACTAACAATAAAACCCAGCAGTTTTCCAGATCTCACCCCGAAAGTACACTTGTTCGGATTAAGCCTCAGCTTGAATTTCCTCAAACGGTCAAACAGTTTCTGCAAATTCACCAAATGTTCTTCTTCCGTCTGAGATCTGGCAATCATATCATCAACATAAACCTTGATTTCATGATGAATCATATTATGGAAAAGAGTTACCATAGCTCGTTGATATGTAGCCCCAACATTTTTCAGACCAAACGGCATCACCTTGTAGCAGAAGGTGCCCCATGGGGTTATGAAAGGTGTCTTATCCATGTCTTCTGGTGCCATCTTAATTTGATTATAGCCAGAAAAACCATCCATAAAGGAGAATACCGAGAACTGAGTCGTGTTATCCACCAAAATGTCGATGTGAGGTAATGGGAAATCATCTTTAGGACTAGCTCTGTTCAGATCCTGGTAGTCAACACACATCCGTACCTTTCCATCCTTCTTAGGTACTGGAATGATATTTGCAACCCGTGGAGGATAATTTGTAACCGCTAGAAACCCTGTATCCAACTGTTTTTGCACTTCTTTCTTTATCTTGACAACCATCTCTGGTCTTGTTCTTCTGAGCTCCTGCTTGACCGGAGGACAATCCTCTTTGAGAGGCAAACGGTGTACCACAATGTCTGTGTAGCGGTGTATCCGTCACTTTATGATTTATTGACTAAATCAAAAGCAAAGCATACAAAGATAGAGTCGCCACCGCACTTTTATTTATCCAAAGGAATGGCTAAAAAGCGAACAAAAGCCTAAGAAGTTTTACACATAGAAAACTAATGAAAGGTCAGAGATCTGGGTAAGGGGGTAATTATGCAAAGGGAAGGTGTTAGGCACCCAATGCATCCTAGGTACTCCTAGGGAACCCTTTTCACAAATTGTTGCAAAAGATATTGTTTATGAAAATATTTATTGTGCAAACATTGATTGGGAGGATGAGAAAAGAATATACAATTTTTATTATTTTTGTGTTTGGATGGAAAGATCCATTGCCTACGTACCTTTACAGGATCAAAACCTCGTAGTTCGGCTAAAAGATTTCCAAAATATGAGTGGGTTGATTTTAAACAAAAGCCCTAAGGTCTTTCATTATCCACGGGAGAAAACTCAACCTATACAACCACAAGTCCACCATGTGAGAAAAGCTTCAACTTGCTAGTGAGGGACCATGCCCTATAATAAGCAAGGAAGTCTTACAATTCAATCACTAAGGACAAAAGGTGAGATTTACATCAACCACTAAGATAATTGAGATCTATGGCTAATGTATGAAAACTTACCAAGAATGGACAAAGCCACAAAACAATTGAATGAGTGAAATTAACCAATTAGGATTATTCACAAAAGATGGTCAAAGTATGATTAGAATTCAATTCAAAAAAGTATTATGAAAATGAAGTTTGAAAATCAAAGGCTTAAGGCCTAGGTTTCTAGTTTGAAAAGAAGTGAAAATGTTTGCATAATATTTTTCTGGTTTGGGTTAACATGCAAATGGAGGTTTAAGGAACAAAAGGGTGGAGGTGAGGGATGCAAAACTTCTTAGATGTTCACCTCTTGAGATCATATGTAGATGATCCAAGTGATTCCTTTGGAATAGGCAACAAGCAAAGCAAATAAGCAACATAACTGGAAACCAGATGCCAATCAATGGACTTATACCAGACTCACAAAACAAAGAGGGATATCAGATGCCAATCAATGGACTTACACTAATCTCACAAAACAAAACATGGATACCAGATGCCAATCAATGGACTTACACTAATCTCACAAAACAAAACATGGACTTACAATTGACTCCTCAATGGACAAAACAAATAAGGAAACAGGTAACCAATCTATGGACTTACACCTGACTCCACAACAAATGATCATAGGAAACAGATAACCAATCAATGGCCTTACATCTGACTCCTCACATAAACAAACATGCTATGAAAAGCAACAAGCAAGCACATGGAATGATGGAAGTAGATATGCAAAAGCAAACATGAAAGATGCACAGTTAAGCAATCAAGCAATCAGTTAGCACACACTATACACAATCAAGAGGCTCAATCAAGGTTGGGCTTTAGACAAGCCAATACTGTATGGGTATTTTGAGCTCTTAACCCTATCATTGAGAGTTAGGGTGAAGCAGATGAAATGGAGATGAGGGTTATGCCTCATAGCTCTTATCCCTGGCCTGGGAGAGCTTTAAACAATAGAAAGTGTGGGAGTTCAGAATCAAGGAACTCTTCTCCACAAATGATGGACTCTATAAGATCTTGGGTTCTTATTCACAATGCATCAACACATGGTGTGAGCAAAGTGAATGACACAACTGAATAGCAGGGGATGGATTACACATCCCTTCTATCTGCCAATTGCCTCTTAAGAGGACTTAACCTGCTTGGCACAAAATTAAACAAACAAAAACATGGCCTCTTAAGGAGGGCTTCAGACAGGTGCCTGCCAAAGTAACATGGCAGGTCTTCCAGACTACATGAAGATTAGGGATTATACCTAAGTGGTATGCCAACCACAAGTAAAGCAAAACAAAGTTCAAATGAACTTAAAGCAACTTAAGTACCTGTGTAAACAACTAAACCAATCATTACAATACTCAGACAAACAAACAACAGTAAAAAACAAACAGACAATCCCAATGTACAACACATAAGCCATAAGGCAAACTCAAATGAGTTATCAACAACCTACAAAAACAGAAAATGTTAGCAATCAAAAGCAAATATCAACATTCAAATGGTGAAGCAACATCAACCATGGAAATTGGATGCTTGAATCTGAAATTCAAAGCTCAAATGTAAGTACAAACCACTAGGTCAAAGCCTAGGGTCAAAGGTGAAGAAAAAATTCAAAACAGGAGCTGAAATTCAACACAATGCAACTTCAAACACATATTAATATGTCCTAAAAAGGATCACAACAAAATCATCAATCAAAGGCATTTCATGATCAAAAGAAGTCAAAGGCAATTTCAAAACTCATATTTGATCATCATGAATGAAAATTCCAAATCAAAACAGAAATGATTCAAATAATTCTAGAAATATTCATGAGCATTCAACGCATCCAACATGATCATGATACAAAAAATCAGAAACATCAAAGATCACATGGCATGGAAATTAAATTGCACAAGTTGAACAACCAAAGGTGTGACACAAATTGTCACACCATGCAAACACATGCATAAAACAGAAATGGTAAATGGGAAAAATGCCAAACCAAGCCTCAAACATCCATCAATGTGTCTAGAATCATCATATAAAATTTCATGTCCATTGGATTAAAATCAAGCATTTCACAATAGAAAGAGCAAGGCAAGGTCACAAATGTACACATGATCAAAGATTATAGCACCATTCAAAATCCAGCCATGCACAACTTTAAAATTTAACATCATAAAATTCTAGACATCCTAAGGATCAAGTAGCAAAAAACCAGGCATTTTTTGGATCAATTTTCAATTTGATATGCATTTTACAAGTTGGAAGAAATAATGAAAATCAAGATGAACATATATTGGAAATTTGGAGGGAAAGGCAATAAAATATGAATGGATTTGAAAATCTGCCTGCGCCAAGGATCGAAGCATGTATCCATTTGAAAGAAACGCGTGCCTATGTGAAACGCAGCCGTTTCACCTGGAAAACCCTAGCGCAGCTAGCGACGGCCTGTGACGGTCACAAATCGGACGCTAACATGAAGATCTTCATCTTCTTCACGAGGATGAAGATGAACAGCATGCATGTTCATATGCGATTTTCCAGATTTTCCAGAAATCTCCAGAATTCTACAAAAATTACACCAAATCAAAGCTCGTGCAAAGGAGAACAAAGACCAATCAACATCTTATCCTAATTCCTCAAAACAAGAGAGAATCGATGCAAAACATTTCAACATGTCAAACTTCAAACACACATAATTCACTCATTAATGCTCTATTTTCCATGAAACTTCTACCAGGATCACCAGTGAAGAGAGGTCTACAAGAATATACAAATGGATTGCAAAATTGTGAAGGTCGAAAAACCTACCTTTTGAAGAGCAGGTTCTGGTTTTGCACGACCCAGCACTTGTAATGGTTCCAATCAGTTCCAGAATGCTTGTAGAGATGATTGATGAAGAAAAGAAATCTTGAAAGGTGTTAGATCCAGCTCAAATCAGAATCTCCATGGCCAGGTTCTTGAACCTCAAGTGCTCGAAAATAGCTCCAAATCTTCAAACAATTGATGGATTCACACTCAATTACACTCATTGATCATGAATCTTCAACAAAAACAAGGTGTTATGTTGAAGAATTTTGAAATTGCTTAGGAGAAAATTTTGGAGGCAAAAATTTCTAGATCTAGAAAATGGTGAAATGATCAAGTCTTTTTTCTCAAATTCTGTTAGGGTTTCTATTTATATGATGTCCTAATCTCAATTTAATTAAAAGTTAATCATGTTTAGTTGAAATTAATGAAAATAAGGTGTTATGACAAAAATTGTAATTTTGGTGGTGTGTGAAGCATGCACACGTGAACAGTAACATTGGCTGATTATTTTCATTCAAAAACTTCCCATGCACATGTTGGTAATGGAAAAAAGTTCATACAATGCACCAAATTTGAATTTTTGAATTTCCCTCCAAAAAAAGGCATGGATTAACAAATGATTATGTGATGGGATTTTATGTAATGTGATGATGGATTTGGAAATTAGAGGTCATGTGGAGCAAAATGCAAAAAGAACCACCAAATTTGGAGTTATGGATCAAAAGATATGGCCATTTGAAGTTCCATGCACACTTGGCAATGATTTGATCATAACTCTTCAACCATTCATCAGATGCTCATGATCTTGAACTTTTTGGAAATGGGAGAGAGAGATCTTCAATTTTCGTGTTGGACAAAATTTCACTTGAATCTTCTTTGATGTTGGAAAGTTGAGTTGAAGTTGGATCAAAAACTTGCCATTTTTGGGAAGTTGAAATTATAGGTCACTTTCCATTTTTGGAAACTTTTGACTTGACCTCAAATTCTTCAACCTTGATCTTTGACATGATGAATAAGCATGATTTGTACATGAATGGGATGAAGAAACTCAATTTCTCAATTCAAAAAACCACAGTTGACTTTTCAGTTGATTGCATTGGCCCTTAGATGACCTGGAATTGTTCTGATGAATTTGGGGCCTCTACCACTTGGGAATTTGCTCCAAAATGAACCTATAGCTCAAATAAGCTCAATGAAATGATCACATGATCCATATCTCAATGGAAACTTCATCTCTTGCACACAAGATTCACTTGAATTGCCTTGACTGTTGATTGCTTAAGCTGCAAGTAACAAAGGTTAATGACATATTTTTGTACATTTTGGTTAGTGATTAAAAGAAAAGCAATGATATACAAATGCAAGCCATGCTTGGTGATCAAGAACCACTCTCAAGAAAGATCCCACCCACAAAGAAGGAAACAAGGTGTACAATGATCCTTGAGGCAATCCAAATGTTATGATATGATGCCATGAGGGATCTTAGGGACAAAATTGGGGTCTTACAGATGCCCCTATTTAAGGTCATTCTAGCAGGAGAAATGAAGGTTAAAATCTTCATCTCGACGCGGTAGAATGGACTTAAATAACAGTAATGAGACAAATTTTGGTCCCTAAGAGACCTCATGATGCAGATGTATGAATGCAAAAGAAACAACTCTGTGGGGAATATGGCCACAAAGAAGAAAAGACGATCCATCAGAGTAATACACTCACCAGGAACAGAGACTCTAAGAAGACTCTCGTGGGGATAAGAAAATACTGCGTGAGAGGGACACGACTCTGAATTAGAAAAAAACTGACACTGCGTGAGCAGGACACGACTGGAGACTTTACTGGGAAGTAAAGGACTCAAACTGGGGAAAAAAGAGTTCCAAAGGAAGACACATCCATTGGAAGGACCCAAGCTGACTCAAACTATCCGCACAGGATACTTCGGATAAAAATCCGGACTCGGACTAGGGAAAAAGATTCACACAGAACCTCCCTGCCGGTGAAAAGATCTTGCATATATCGGGGAAAACGCCAATACAGCAAAAGGGTAAAATCACAACAGGAACTCCACTGGGGAATGTCTAACAAAGACTCTCCTGGGGAAAATTCTGCAAGATGAGGTGTTACCGGTTACTGGGTAACAAGCTCAAAGAGACATGTGATCTGAACACCGGTTACTGGGTGAAAGAACAACAAGCTCAGGAAGAACGAATATCTAAGACCGGTATAAGGGTGAGAGATATCAATCAACCAAACATCTGAGGAAGACCTGAAAAAGGTACATCAACTCACGACAATCTGACTCCGCAAGGGACCAAGGTCATAATAGGGAGCAGAAAGGAAGGAACACCAGGGATACCGGTTACTGGGTATATTATAGGTGACCAAACGAAGCGTGAATTGGTATATATGCCAAAACACTCATCATCCAAAAGGAGGGCTTGAAAAAGCAAATCGACTTACAGGATGGACATTCGACTCCGCAACGGGAAAACGAATCTTACTCAAATGGAGAAGGACAAAGGCTTCAACCAAAGAGTGCATGAGATATATTATCCATTACCGTCAGAATGTGGATAATATACTCGCATGAGATACATTATCTATTACCGTCAGAACGTAGATAATATACTCGCATGGAAGAAACACCAGGGATACCGGTTACTGGGTATATAATAAGTGACCGACCGAAAACGTGAATTGGTTTTTACTGCCAAGACACTCATCATCCTGAAGAGAGCAAAACGCACACTTATCAAAGAATGGATATTCGATTCTACAAAGAATACGAATCTTACTCCATTGGGGAAAATCAACAAAGGACTCCACCCAAAGAGCGCATGAGATATATTATTCATTACCGTCAGAACGTGAATAATATACTCGAAAAGGAAGAGACACCAGAGATACCGGTTACTGGGAATGTAATAGGTGACCGACCGAAAATGTGAATTGGTTTTTACTGCCAAGACACTCATCATCCTGAAGGAGCAAAACGCACACTTATCAAAGGATGGATATTTGATTCTACAAAGAATACGAATCTTACTCAACTGGGGAAAATCAACAAAGGACTCCAACCAAAGAGCGCATGAGACATATTATTCATTACCGTCAGAACGTGAATAATATACTCGAAAAGGAAGAGACACCAGAGATACCGGTTACTGGGTATATAATAGGTGACCTACTGAAAAGAGAAACAATCGCTACCAACAACAACAGGGTAAACGAAAGATAACTCGCTGGGGATAAATTGCAAGCATACGACAATTATCCAAGAGACATATCATCGGTTACTGGGAGATACGCTCAAAAAGGGGTAGAAAAGAACATTTGATTCCACAAAAGGGACAACGAATCTTACTCGACTGGGGAAACACAACAGGCTTCGACTGAAGAGTGCATGAGATATATTATCCATTACCGTCAGAACGTGGATAACACACTCGCATGGAAGATTATCCACAACCGGTTACTTGGTTAATAAAGGATAAATCGACCGAAAAGAAAGGCATCGGGATACCAAAACTAGGTATATAATCATGACCGATCAAAGGGAGCGACAATCATTACCAATCAAAAGGGTGAATGAAAGATGACTCACGGGGATGCATTGATAAAAATCAATGACCCGGGGAACACATCACTGGCATACGGTGAAAGGACCCACCGAGGATAAAATTGCTAGCATACGGCAATTATCCACAAAAAGACTTGCTGGGAAATACGATTGCTTACTCAGAGCAATTACCCAGAAAAGGAGGGAATATCAACATCGAATACTGGATGAGGATAACCTACAAGAGTAACCATCATCGGTTAGGATGAACAACAAGGTTAACTCTGCGAAGGGGAGAACAAAGGATTTACAACTACCGAATACTGGGTAGAAACCAAAGATTCTGGCTGAGGAAACAAGAGGTTTACCACTACCGACTACTGGGTAGAAAACCAAAGACTCAGCTGAGGATAAAATTGCTAGCATACGGCAATTATCCACAAGAAAGCACAAACTCCACTAGGGAGACAACAACAACATAGGATTTACGACTACCGAATACTGGGTAGAAGACCGCAAAATCCACCATCAACCAGAATGAACCACAAAGGTTACCTCTGCTAGGGGAAAAGAGATATGACTTACAACTACCGGCTACTGGGTAGAGGGCCACAACTCTGATGAGGATACAAAAGTAGGATTTACAACTACCGAATACATGGTAGAAAACCAAAGCCTCTGCGTGGGGAGTGAAAGGAATCTCAACTCCGCACGGGGAAACAAAATAGGGTTTATAACTACCAGCTATTGGGTAGAAAACCACAAACTCTAATGGAGAGCAAGGAAATAGGGTTTACGACTACCGAATACTAGGTAGAAAACCACAAACACTTGCTGAGGAACAACAAGTTCACAAATACCAATCTCTGGGTAAACAACCACAGATCCCGCAAAGAGGGAAAAGGGTACACAGGATTTACAACTACCATTTACTGGGTAGAAAACCAAAAAGATAGGACTTATAACTACCGGTTACTGGGTAGAAGGCCCAAAAGGATAGGACTTATAACTACCGGTTACTGGGTAGAAGGCCCAAAAAACTCCGCTGGGGATAAGATGAACTATTGTCGGTTACTGGGCAATTTATTCATTTATTCCACAGGGAAGGATAAGAGACAGTTGAAAAAACGGCCAATTCAGGATCAAACCAAAAAGGAAAACTGAATCAAGACTCATCCTAATGAGGATATAACTCAATAGGGAAAACCCATCCCAATATATGTGTTGGGAGGAAACGGAAACAACCGTCATCCACGAGGATATATCTCAGTGGGGAACTGCAGAAAGAAATGACAGACACTTTCTGCTTAAGGGGCTGACTCTATATTGAGAGATTAAACACCCGACATCTGCTTGGAGAGATCTACTGGATAGATCTATATCACCAATTAGCAGGAGACAACAAACGAAAGATATATGGCAAAAATGCAACATGAATATCTAAATTTTGAAAGTATGCATGAATATGTGTGATTTATGTTTGATGGATGCTGACAAAACAGACATTTCTAACACAAACAGGGTCCAGGAATCAAAAGCTCGGTACTACACTTCCAAAGGAAAATCCAATAAATCCAACTGGAAAGCCAATCTGCTGGAGATCTAAATGCTAAAAAAAAGCAAAGATCTGCTAGGGAACAAAAGATTAGAGATATCAAAAAAACGACAAAATCTCTGAGTGATGGATCATCAATCAACCCAACTGGGGAACAGAAGTTCACAACAGGCAGAAACTGCCACAAAAGCAACTCTGTTGGGGAAGTGGAGAAATCACGAGATTTCTGCAGAGGGATCATCAGTCTCAACTGAGAACCGGAGTTTACTGCATAAGTAGAAACTGCTGAAGAAAATAGAACACACAAGTAGAATCTGGCCGCACAAGCAACTCTACTGGGGATACTGTCAGCAACTCAAATGGGGATGAACCCAATGAGGGAGGATAGATCACACAAGTAGATTTTGCATACAAGCCACTCTACTGGGGATCAAAAGCATCAGGAAATCAACCAAATCTCTGCAGGGGAGAAAACCATCACAGATACAATCCACTACCACAAATCTACTGGGGGTTTATCTGAGGCAGAGAAGGAGAACTGGGGATCAACCACCAAACTGGACCTTCCAAAAGGAACCACAACTGCTGAGGAGGAAAGAATCACTGCTCTGCTGAAGGGAGGGGAGGTAAAAACCTCAACAAGCACCCTGATGGGGAGATGTAGCATAGATGAAATACATCATTCCAACAACTCCACTGGCGATCTCACTGAGGAGAATGACGAAGTACCGGGATATCAACCCACCAACTTTCGAATCTTCCAAAAGGAAAGCACCCATGCTGGGGAGAGAATGCTGCTGGAGAGGAAAACTGAAGTTCCCAACAAGCACTCTGCTCTGGGAACACAAAATCTCAACAGAAGCTCTGCTTGGGGAACAACCCCAACAACAATCTGGAGAAAGAGGATACAGCCAAACCAGGAATATGAACAAATGTCTTACCCTGTTGGAAATCATGCCACCCTTGGGAGAGCACTGAGAAATTCTTAAGTATCCTTTTATCATTGTGAATGTTCACTTTGTTTAAAAAACAATTTTGAAAAATTTGTTCGTTTAAAACAATGACATTTTATCAATTAAAACATGCAAAACATTTGTTGAATTGAAACAAATAAGAGTGCAAATAATTGGATAAAAGCTCAAATTTATTTGATGGAATGGTAGTCTGCAAATGGCAAGACTCCATAGATCTGTACAAATTTGAAATCGGTGATATATATTGGAAGAGGGCTACATTGAACATAATAACCATTCTCTACCAATTTGAATCCGATGTATTTGAAGCTTCAGTTGACGACGACTGAGCGAGAATCTCTGACGAAAAGACCAGCTGCGGAACAAAAAGTCTTGTCAGGATGCAGTTCCTTGCCAAATCCCTAATTTTTGCCTAGATTGCCCCATGGTGAGGTACTCAATCTAGCGGGATGCAAATATACTTTTTTTTTATGTCTCTAATTTTTTCCTGGATCGCCCTTTCGGGTTCTCCACCGAGACACTCATTTTTGCCTAAGCCGCCCTTTCGGGTTTTCAACTTAGTGAGCTATTATGCTTTTCTTTACCCTTTTTTTTAGGCAAAGTATTTCTTGACTGCATCTGAATTCACAGGACAAGTGAAATCCTCCCCATCCATAGTTGTGAGCATCAGAGCACCACCTGAAAAGGCTCTCTTGACAACATATGGACCTTCATAGTTTGGAGTCCACTTGCCCCTGGAATCGGGCGCGAAAGACAAGACTTTCTTGAGAACAAGGTCACCTTCTCGGAACACACGAGGCTTGACCTTCTTATCGAATGCTTTCTTCATTCTCTGCTGATATAACTGACCATGGCACATGGCAGTTAATCGCTTCTCTTCAATCAAATTCAGTTGGTTGTAACGACTCTGAATCCATTCAACATCAGTCAACTTAGGGTTTGAGGGTATACTTTCTTTTATTTGTTTTTTTTTATTTTGATTTTATTCTTTTATTTTTTTACCCCTCTCTTTTTTTGATTACATTTGTAATGCTCCAGTTTGACTGTTCTGCTAATTCTCAAGATACAGCTGAATGATCTTCTTTTTGTGCTCAAGAAGATGGGTAATCTCATAAGGAATCCCTTCAACATCATCTTCCTCTGCTTCGAATACAGGGAATTCAAAATTGGGAGATGGCGTTGGATCATTATGTTCAATGGGTTTTAGAAATAACCTGCATAATGATTTTGGATATAAAGCTTTTTTGAAAATAAATAAGGCAATCATTATGCAGATGAAAAGATTGCTTTTATTCTTGTTTTTAGGGTTTTTTGTGATCACCGATTTCATGGAAAAGCAAAAAGTGAAAACAGAGGAAAAACAAATGTTTAACATGAATTATTGAATGAAATATCATTGTATATATGACGCCAACAATGTCATCACTTCTCCTTTTGGCACGGGAGAAGGGTTTTTAAACAAAGTGAATATATTACGTTGATCTATGAATGACTGTAGGAACGTCTACAGCGACCCAATTGTGGCAGATCCCGCCAGGAATGACAAAGTTGTCAGTATCCTCTGCATCCTCTTCCAAGATGGCAGCAGCTTCGTCAGCTTGATCGGCGTAGATGAAACCTCCACTCTTGAAAAACCCTTTGTTATTGAAGACTCTAGAAGAATAGCCAATGCCAGCCCGGGATTTATTGTCTTCAAGCTCAATCATCTTCCCTAAACCAGCAACTGCACCACATTCAATGGCCAGTTTCGCATCACGATAGGAAGCAAATGAAGGAGACTTCGTCTCAATTGGCTCAGTAATAGATAAAGCTTGGAAAGGAGTTCCAATTTCATCCTCAACATCAATATATGAGAAAGAAGACAAGTGGCTAACCAGGAGAGCCTTGTCCTTTGAATTCACAGTTCTCTTGCTCTAGATGATCCATCAATCTGGTAGAGTTGGCTCTGGTGTAGTACCGACGAGTTAGCTTGTCTTCAAAATAAATGAAGAGCACAGAGGCAGACCACGAGACCAGAAGCTGAGAACGACGCCTGCTTATGCAAATGATGCATGCGATGCTCGTGCAGATGATTTGTTTTATTTCAAAGGAACTCGAGGGTTTTATTTGCAAACTTTGAAATATTTAACATTTGTTTGCATATGGAAAATATCTCATCAGATATATCAGAATTTTTTTTTTTGGTTTTTTCCATGTTTGAATTTTTTTGCAAATAAACTCCTTTGAGTTCCTTGAAAATTTTCCTTTTCTCTGATGATATGGATGTAGATGAATGCATGAATGCATGAATGCAACAATCACACTCAAGGATCAAGCAAAGCACACCAGACAAAGGTCATGGGATGGTTCATATTATCCCTAATATCAATCATCCATTTTGGTGGATTATGGTTTTCACCTTATCGACACCCAAGTTCCATTGATATTAACGATATACGAACGATTCAACCATCCTTAATATCAATCATCCATTTTGGTGGATTATGGTTTACACCTTATCAACACCCAAGTTCCATTGATATTAACGATGGGTGAACGGATCAACCATGAATCACGGGTTTGTTGTGAGTCACGAGCATGGAGTCTCGGTTAAGAACCACCCAAAGGGAGTGTACTATGGTTTAAACCTGTCGAACATGTTCTACCAGAGGTTCCCATAGTCATCATCCCATCTTTCGAATATTATCGGAGGAACGAATACTCGTATTCCAAAAATATTCTCAAGAGAGACTCTTATGAGTGTAGTATCGCGTAACAATCGCATCAGATCTTACATCTGAACGACCTCCGCACTACGTCCTAAAAATAGGCCAAGATGGGCTTGGTAAACTAAGGTCCTTGGCTTCTACGACACACATTGAAAGAATAATGCCTAACCACAAATAACTTGTGTGACATCATTAGTCCAACATGACCTCCACCAAGTGAATGGACTCACAAGTCAACTTGCTAAGGAATAACTCCACACAAGTCGACGAGACTATGCCATTCTCCTATCATAGGGTGCACTCGAGTTCGGGTATAGAACTCATCTCACAGAGATCACCAAGCAAGCAAGCAATTGATATATCAAGCAAATCAATCATTACAAGTAATACAGTAATCCCAAATTGTACAAAAATATGTCATAAATAATATATCACAACAATTGTGAAAAGTTGGCAAACCCACTAGGAAACATTTGATCCCCAGCAGAGTCGCCACTTTTCTGTAGCGGTGTATTCGTCACTTTATGATTTATTGACTAAATCAAAAGCAAAGCATACAAAGATAGAGTCGCCACCGCACTTTTATTTATCCAAAGGAATGGCTAAAAAGCGAACAAAAGTCTAAGAAGTTTTACACATAGAAAACTAATGAAAGGTCAGAGATCTGGGTAAGGGGGTAATTATGCAAAGGGAAGGTGTTAGGCACCCAATGCATCCTAGGTACTCCTAGGGAACCCTTTTCACAAATTGTTGCAAAAGATATTATTTATGAAAATATTTATTGTGCAAACATTGATTGGGAGGATGAGAAAAGAATATACAATTTTTATTATTTTTCTGTTTGGATGGAAAGATCCATTGCCTACGTACCTTTACAGGATCAAAACCTCGTAGTTCGGCTAAAAGATTTCCAAAATATGAGTGGGTTGATATTAAACAAAAGCCCTAAGGTCTTTCATTATCCACGGGAGAAAACTCAACTTATACAACCACAAGTCCACCATGTGAGAAAAGCTTCAACTTGCTAGTGAGGGACCATGCCCTATAATAAGCAAGGAAGTCTTACAATTCAATCACTAAGGACAAAAGGTGAGATTTACATCAACCACTAAGATAATTGAGATCTATGGCTAATGTATGAAAACTTACCAAGAATGGACAAAGCCACAAAACAATTGAATGAGTGAAATTAACCAATTAGGATTATTCACAAAATATGGTCAAAGTATGATTAGAATTCAATTCAAAAAAGTATTATGAAAATGAAGTTTGAAAATCAAAGGCTTAAGGCCTAAGTTTCTAGTTTGAAAAGAAGTGAAAATGTTTGCACAATATTTTTCTGGTTTGGGTTAACATGGAAATAGAGGTTTAAGGAACAAAAGGGTGGAGGTGAGGGATGCAAAACTTCTTAGATGTTCACCTCTTGAGATAATATGTAGATGATCCAAGTGATTCCTTTGGAATAGGCAACAAGCAAAGCAAATAAGCAACATAACTGGAAACCAGATGCCAATCAATGGACTTATACCAGACTCACAAAACAAAAAGGGATATCAGATGCCAATCAATGGACTTACACTAATCTCACAAAACAAAACATGGATACCAGATGCCAATCAATGGACTTACACTAATCTCACAAAACAAAACATGGATACCAGATGCCAATCAATGGACTTACACTAGTCTCACAAAGCAAAGAAAACAAATGCTATAAGCAAGAGGAAACAAGTTGCCAATAAATGGTCTTACACTCGACTCTTAGGAAATGGAATGCCAATCAATGGTCTTAGTCCCAACTCCTACCAGATCATAGGAAACAACTGCCAATAAATGGAGTTACAATTGACTCCTCAATGGACAAAACAAATAAGGAAACAGGTAACCAATCTATGGACTTACACCTGTCTCCACAACAAATGATCATAGGAAACAGATAACCAATCAATGGCCTTACATCTGACTCCTCACATAAACAAACATGCTATGAAAAGCAACAAGCAAGCACATGGAATGATGCAAGTAGATATGCAAAAGCAAACATGAAAGATGCACAGTTAAGCAATCAAGCAATCAGTTAGCACACACTATACACAATCAAGAGGCTCAATCAAGGTTGGGCTTTAAACAAGCCAATACTGTATGGGTATTTTGAGCTCTTAACCCTATCATTGAGAGTTAGGGTGAAGCAGATGAAATGGAGATGAGGGTTATGCCTCATAGCTCTTATCCCTGGCCTGGGAGAGCTTTAAACAATAGAAAGTGTGGGAGTTCAGAATGAAGGAACTCTTCTCCACAAATGATGGACTCTATAAGATCTTGGGTTCTTATTCACAATGCATCAACACATGGTGTGAGCAAAGTGAATGACACAACTGAATAGCAGGGGATGGATTACACATTCCTTCTATCTTCCAATTTCCTCTTAAGAGGACTTAACCTGCTTGGCACAAAATTAAACAAACAAAAACATGGCCTCTTAAGGAGGGCTTCAGACAGGTGCCTGCCAAAGTAACATGGCAAGTCTTCCAGACTACATGAAGACTAGGGATTATACCTAAGTGGTATGCCAACCACAAGCAAAGCAAAGCAAAGTTCAAATGAACTTAAAGCAACTTAAGTACCTGTGTAAACAACTAAACCAATCAGTACAATACTCAGATAAACAGACAACAGTCAATAACAAACAGACAATCCCAATGTACAACACATAAGCCATAAGGCAAACTCAAATGAGTTATCGACAACCTACAAAAACAACAAATGTTAGCAATCAAAAGCAAATATCAACATTCAAATGGTGAAGCAACATCAACCATGGAAATTGGATGCTTGAACCTGAAATTCAAAGCTCAAATGTAAGTACAAACAACTAGGCCAAAGCCTAGGGTCAAAGGTGAAGAAAAAATTTGAAACAGGAGCTGAAATTCAACACAATGCAACTTCAAACACATATTAACATGTCCTAAAAAGGATCACAATAAAATCATCAATCAAAGGCATTTCATGATCAAAGGAAGTCAAAGGAAATTTCAAAGCTCAGATTTGATCATCATGAATGAAAATTCCAAATCAAAACAGAAATGATTCAAATAATTCTGGAAAAACTCATGAGCATTCAATACATCCGACATGATCATCATACAAAAAATCAGAAACATCAAAGATCACATGTCATGGAAATTAAATTGCACAAGTTGAACAACCAAATGTGTGACACAAATTGTCACACCATGCAAACACATGCATAAAACAGAAATGGTAAATGGGAAAAAAGCCAAACCAAGCCTCAAACATCCATCAATGTGTCTTGAATTATCATGTAAAATTTCATGTCCATTGGATTAAAATCAAGCATTTCACAATAGAAAGAGCAAGGCAAGGTCACAAATGTACACATGATCAAAGATTATAGCACCATTCGAAATCCAGCCATGCACAACTTTAAAATTTAACATCATAAAATTCTAGACATCCTAAGGATCAAGTAGCAAAAAACCAGGCATTTTTTGGATCAATTTTCAATTTGATATGCATTTTACAAGTTGGAAAAAATAATGAAAATCAAGATGAACATATATTGTAAATTTGGAGGGAAAGGCAATAAAATATGAATGGATTTGAAAATCTGCCTGCGCCAAGGATCGAAGCATGTATCCATTTGAAAGAAACACGCGCCTATGTGAAACGCAGCCGTTTCACCTGGAAAACCCTAGCGCAGCTAGCGACGGCCTGTGACGGTCACAAATCGGACGCTAACATGAAGATCTTCATCTTCTTCACGAAGATGAAGATGAACAGCATGCATGCTCATACGCGATTTTCCAGATTTTCCAGAAATCTCCAGAATTCCACAAAAATTACACCAAATCAAAGCTCGTGCAATGGAGAACAAAGATCAATCAACATCTTATCCTAATTCCTCATAACAAGAGAGAATCGATGCAAAACATTTCAACATGTCAAACTTCAAACACACATAATTCACTCAATAATGCTCTATTTTCCATGAAACTTCTACCAGAATCACCAGTGAAGAGAGATCTACAAGAATATACACATGGATTGCAAAATTGTGAAGGTCGAAAAACCTACCTCTTGAAGAGCAGGTTCTGGTTTTGCACGATCCAACACTTGTAATGGTTCCAATCAGTTCCAGAATGCTTGTAGAGATGATTGATGAAGAAAAGAAAGCTTGAAAGGTGTTAGATCCAGCTCAAATCAGAATCTCCATGGCCAGGTTCTTGAACATCAAGTGCTCGAAAATAGCTCCAAATCTTCAAACAATTGATGGATTCACACTCAATTACACTCATTGATCATGAATCTTCAACAAAAACAAGGTGTTATGTTGAAGAATTTTGAAATTGCTTAGGAGAAAATTTTGGAGGCAAAAATTTCTAGATCTAGAAAATGGTGAAATGATCAAGTCTTTTTTCTCAAATTCTGTTAGGGTTTCTATTTATATGATGTCCTAATCTCAATTTAATTAAAAGTTAATCATGTTTAGTTGAAATTAATGAAAATAAGGTGTTATGACAAAAATTGTAATTTTGGTGGTGTGTGAAGCATGCACACGTGAACAGTAACATTGGTTGACTATTTTCATTCAAAAACTTCCCATGCACATGTTGGTAATGGAAAAAAGTTCATACAATGCACCAAATTTGAATTTTTGAATTTCCCTCCAAAAAAGGCATGGATTAACAAATGATTATGTGATGAGATTTTATGTAATGTGATGATGGATTTGGAAATTAGAGGTCATGAGGAGCAAAATGCAAAAAGAACCACCAAATTTGGAGTTATGGATCAAAAGATATGGCCATTTGAAGTTCCATGCACACTTGGCAATGATTTGATCATAACTCTTCAACCATTCATCAGATGCTCATGATCTTGGACTTTTTGGAAATGGGAGAGAGAGATATTCAATTTTCATGTTGGACAAAATTTCATTTGAAGCTTCTTTGATGTTGGAAAGTTGAGTTGAAGTTGGATCAAAAACTTGCCATTTTTGGAAAGTTGAAATTATAGGTCACTTTCCATTTTTGGAAACTTTTGACTTGACCTCAAATTCTTCAACCTTGATCTTTGACATGATGAATAAGCATGATTTGGACATGAATGGGATAGAGAAACTCAATTTCTCAATTCAAAAAACCACAGTTGACTTTTTAGTTGACTACATTGGCCCTTAGATGACCTGAAATTGTTCTGATGAATTTGGGGCCTCTACCACTTGGGAATTTGCTCCAAAATGAACCTATAGCTCAAATAAGCTCAATGAAATGATCACATGATCCATATCTCGATGGAAACTTCATCTCTTGCACACAAGATTCACTTGAATTGCCTTGACTGTTGATTGCTTAAGTTGCAAGTAACAAAGGTTAATGACATATTTTTGTACATTTTGGTTAGTGATTAAAAGAAAAGCAATGATATACAAATGCAAGCCATGCTTGGTGATCAAGAACCACTCTCTAGAAAGATCCCACCCACAGGGAAGGAAACAAGGTGTACAATGATCCTTGAGGCAATGCAAATGTTATGATATAATGCCATGAGGGATCTTAGTGACAAAATTGGGGTCTTATAGTCTGTGTCAAGCCCAGGCATGTCCTGATAAGACCAAACAAAGATGTCAACATACTCTTGTAGCAATTCAATCAGCCCCTTCTTCACATTATCTTCCAAAGCAGCCCCTATCTTGATTTCTCTCTTGACGTCCTCGGTGCCGAGATTAATCACTTCAATAGACTCTTGATGCGGTTGAATGACCCTTTCCTCCTATTTTAACAACTTGACAAGTTCTTCAGGGAGTTCACAGTCTTCATCACCCTCTTCTTCAGCTTGAAAGATTGGATTTTCAAAGTCGAAGCGAGCCATAACAGAACTGTTATCAATAGGATCCGATGACGTGCATCTGCATGAGTGATGGTATGTGCTTATGAGTGTGAACAAGGAGTGAAAACTAAACAAAACATTGCCAAATATATTTTTGATTTTTTGAAAATTGCAAAAATAGAAAGACAGTGAACAAAATATTTGAATGCAAAAAGACGTCCTTTATTTACGATAAAAAATGCAGGTATTCACATAGATGAGCCCTACAATGAGTCATTACACCCTGGGCGGAACGTAAGACTTGGATATGCGCAAATAAATAAAGAAAATTACTCTTCAAGAAGAGTGACTTGGATAATCTCTTCAGAAGACCAATTGCGAAGAACTTCACCAGTGACCCTTGGACGCACCCAGTTGTTATTGTCGCAATCACTATCCTCATCTTCTTCGTTGATTGCAGAGATCTGGCCAAACTGAATGATGCCAGCACTGGAGAAAGTAATCGGCCCCTGACGAGTCTGAGGCGTTGAAGTTGTAGAAGTCAATGCTGGCTGATACCCAATCCCAAACTTGTCTTCCTTTATAGGTAAATTCAACAGACGTCCCCAACCGGGAGCAACACCTGAATTTACCAAGGTATGTGCCTGCTTGAAGGACGAAATAGAGGCACCTGCTTTAACCTCTTCCACTGGAGCTGCAACCTTGATTTGAACTGCCTCAAAGGCCTGACACAGGGTCTCATGAATCTCACCTTCTACCTCTACATACTTGAATATAGACAGGTGACTGACCAGAATATCCTCCTCACCACAGACAGTGATAATTCTTCCGTTGACCAGGAACTTGATCTTCTGATGCAAGGTCGAGGAGACTGCCCCAACATTGTGGATCCAAGGACGACCTAGCAAGCAGCTATACGAAGGATTGATATCCATCACATAGAAGACGGTGTTGAAGGTTTGTGATCCAATATGAATTGGCAATTCTGCCTCTCTGAATACCGACCTCTTAGAACCATCGAAGGCTCTCACAACAAGATCGGAAGGCTTCAAGATCAAACCTTCTACCTCTAACCTTGACAAGGCTCTCTTGGGTAGCACATTGAGAGAGGAACTTGTATCCACCAGAACATGGGATAGCACAGTGCCTTTGCACTCCATCGAAATGTGCAAAGCCTTGTTATGATCGCGTCCAGCTGGCGTCAAGTCAGAATCAGTAAAACCCAACCCGTTGCTTGCATGAACATTTGCAACGATCCCTTCTAGTTGGTTCACTGAGATCTCCTGAGGCACATACGCAGCATTAAGGACCTTCAGAAGTGCCTCCCTCTGTGCTTCTGAGCAGAGCAAGAGTGAGAGAATAAATATCTTGGACGGCGTCTGAATCAACTGATCGACTACCTTGTAGTCGCTTTTCTTTATGATTCTCAAGAGCTCGTCCACATCTTTCACGAAAGCAGGCTCGGGGCCAGCCTGTGGTGCAGAGGTACCCTCATTCACAACTTGCTTACCTTTGGCCTTCGTCGCGGCGTCAGCACTATCAGATTGGGTAACTGGTGGTGAGAACAGTCTACCACTTCTGGTGAATCGCCCGATTCCACCAACATTGTCCACTGCGGGATCTTTTATTTCAACTTCAGGTTTAGATTTCTGATCCTGCACCTCTTCTATTTTCAGTGGCTGCTTCACTCTATGATCATGCGTGTAAACACTCCCCCCGTAATTCCAAGGAATGGCCCTTTCGCTGGTGAAAGGTAAAGGACCAGGGGTCGTGATGGTCATAGTGGATTGATGCGGTCGCACTAGTGGTACCGGTTGCACTACTGGCACACTGATCTGAGCGATCGGGTAGAAAATTGTGATAGTGGCAACGTCACAGTCATACTCAAAAATCTCACTCATTGAAATACAAGCATCTGAAACATCGGAATCAAGTTCAACAAATACATCAGAATCAAACACAATGTTTGGAATATCAGCAACAACATCATGAAAATTAATTACATCATTAGGAATTATAAAATCACTAGGAGCAACATCGTAAATTCTTCAAAATCAACGGCATCTTCAGAAAAGAGAGGATCAACATCTGCATTCTCAAACACCTCTTCAACAACCCCTTCAATAGACTTTTGGGCAGATAGGTCTTCAGCTCGGAGGATACCATCATCAAGCAAGGCTTGGATACCCTGCTGCAGCCTCACATAACCCCCGCTCTGTGCAACACAACCCAAACAACCGCTCCCGCAACCGGGGAAAATATCTGCCTTTAGCAAGTATTCTTTAATTTCTAATAGCGGAGTCTTCAGTTTCAACACATCCTTGACTGGTTTGACTTCTCCTTCAACCATGTTAACATTTTCTCCACCATGCTGCGGCATAGGATTGTTGACAACATTAGGAGTCGGCGCAAAGTTAATGGCCTTTGAGTAAATAAGGTCCTGAACTACGTGCTTAAAAGCTTTGCAAGTGTCAATAGTGTGGCCAGGTGCCCCAGAGTGGAACTCACACCTAGAATTGGCGTCATAACCCACTGAAGCCTGCCAATAGGAGGAGCCAAAGTGCGTAACTGCACAAGTTGCAACTGTTGAAGGTTGGGAAGCAATTGGGCGTACGACATCGGAAGAGTGTCGAAACGCCTATCCATCATCCTTTGTCCCTGTCGATAGGCAGGTCTGTTACCCTGTTGTTGTTGGTACTAATTTTGTTGACGCTGGGGTTGTTGTTGTTGCACTGGTGCTGCAGCCGGAATGGTCACAACTGCATTATAGGGTTGCTGATGGTAATTCTGAAAATTGTTCCTTCGGTTACCCCTGCTCTGATAGGAAAACACGGAATTTGCATCCCCTTCTCTCCTCTTCTGTCCTCCTATGAACAGCTTCTTTGACCCCGAGGATGATCCAACCCCACTTTGGATCTTACACGTCTTCAAGTAATTCTCCACCCTCTCACCGGTAGAGACCACATCAGCAAAATTTGAGGCGTTGCAATCCACCAAACGCTCCAAATAAGACCCGGGCAGTGTGTTCATAAACATGTTGGCCATCTCTTTTTCCAACATCGGAGGCTGAACACGGGAAGCCATCTCTCTCCAGCGTTGAGCATACTCTTTGAAGCACTCATTGCTCTTGAGAGACAGATTCTGGAGTTGAGTCCTGTCAGGTGCCATATCTGCATTGTAATGATACTGCTTCACAAAAGCCTCAGCCAAGTCTCTCCAGCAGCGAATATGGGCTCTGTCTAGCCTCATATACCACTCCAAGGATGCCCCAGCTAGGCTGTTTTGGAAGAAGTACATGAGCAGTTTCTCATCATCGGAATACACAATCATCTTGCGGAAGTAAGCTTGCACGTGAGTCTTCGGGAAAGAGTTGCCATTTTACTTATCAAAAACTGGAACTCTGAACTTTGGTGGAACTCTCACACCTGGGACCAGCCCCAAGTCAGTAACATCCACACCAAGAGCATTCTGCCCTTCCACAGCTTTTAACCTCTCCTCCAATCTCCGAAACATAGGGTCCACACCATGGCCCATGCCAAAGTCTTCATGAAGCAGGGTTAACTGATCCTCCTGATCATCATGGATGGGTTATTGATCAGGGTTGACATGTGGGATAGGGACAAGCCCCTGTCCATTAGGTCCATTAGTCTCTCCAGCTGGAGGATCAATCACAATCTCCGGTTGAGTAGTAGGGGGATTCCTTTGTACCAACAGTCTAAGCTCCTGCTGTCCCTGAGCCACTCCTTGGACCACGTCCATGAACTGATTCATGCGAATCCTCATCTCAGCGAGCTCTGCTTGCAGGCCTTCCATTGCTCTGCGTTGATTCCTTCGGGTATCGTATCGGTGAATGCTTGAGTCAGCTATCCTTCTAGTGGAATACCAAACAAAATGAGAACACCGAGGCGTAACCTGTTATGCAAGACATGCTAATGGATATGCAAATACAATGACATGTTTATCAATTCCAAAGGGTATTCTACCCCTTGATTCCAGTCTCACATTAGATAAACAGTGTAAGAAGATCGAGCCGTGGATAAACTTCTGAGACCAAGATGCAATAAAGAAAAACCGTCATACAAATGAGTTCAAGGAAAAGGGCCTTAGCCAACAGTACATCAAAAGAGGATCTCCACAACAAGCTTGTGGATCATTACTACAAAGAAACAAAGAAACACAACAAGTAAAAAAAGGAACAAAAATAAGGAATCAACCTCCTGTATACAACCCATAAGGACTGCTCCTAACTTCAGCCAGCAGTGCCACCGTGTCAGGATGATCTGGAGATTCTGTCAAACGCCGGATAAGCAAATTCTTCTTATGAATAATCCCATCCAGTTCTTTGATGTACTCTATGTAATAATCCCCATCATCCTCCCTGAATACCTCTTCAAGTCTAGATTTCTTCAAACCCGCCAACACTTTGAGTTCTTCAATCTGTTCTTGAGCCTTGTCGAGTTGATTTGTGATGTAACCATTGGTTGTACGGGCACACAGGAGCTCATTGTTCTTCTCCTTCAGCAGAGTCTTCAACTTCTCCATCTGACCAATCAATTGGGCCACCATCTCCTCCTCTTTTGCCTTCCGAGAAGCTGAAAATGCATCCCATTGTTCTTGCCACCCAGCTAACTCACCACGGGCATCTGTTAACTACTGCTTGACTCGTCTTAACTCAGAGCCGGATGACCCCAAGACTTTGTTAGTTTTCCTGAAGAAGTTCACCTCCACAGCCAATTTCTTTTCCGCTTCCTCTTGCAATCTGACAGCTTCCCCCTTCTGATATTCTGCCTCATGGTATAGATGCATAAAGTCGTGCAACTTCACACTCAACTCCGAGTTTTCAGTTTGAAGTTCCTCCATGGTATCCTTCAATTTGTCATACTCCTCTCGGCTCACCATTGTTGACTGCTCAGGAGTAGGTGGATAGAAAGGTTCTTCAATAGGAAAGGGCAGGCTAAACTCTTCGACTCTTCCCCGAAGCCAATCTTCATATTGAGGATAAGTCCTGCAATCCCCCTTTCCAAGCACAATCCTTCCTCTCTTGATTACCTTGAGCCAGGCCTCAGCTGCCTTATGGGATACAGTCAGATCAGATGAAGAATGGAAAAACAGAGATTCTTCCACATCTTTTTCCAAAGGCTGAGTTTTTAAAGCATGCCCAAACTGTCTGACTGCTAGAGAAGGATTATAGTTGATTCCTCCTCTTCTTCCTACCAACAGCACATTTGGGAAGTTCCCTCAACTGCGAATAATATCCGCCCGAAGCAAGTTCCTGTCAGACCACCAAGAAATATCTTTAGCTCTTATCCCCATTAACCTCTTCGACCAACTCAACGAGTCCTTGAAATCAATGAACGCTCCCGACTTGGGTAGGTGAGAACTGAAACACTTATGAAACAAGGATGCACAACAATTCACCAATCCTCCTTTTCTATTCTCATTTCTATGATGCACTGAATGAAAGAAATCTCCCAGCAAGGTTGGCATTGGATTTCCCAACACGAAGAGGCGTATTGCGTGTACGTCCACAAATTTTGCAACATTAGGGAACAGGACAATCCCGTAACACCAAGAGCCAACATAGCATTGAAACACCTCCGATCACCATCTTCAAGCTTCTTCTTGGCTTCTCCCACTAAGAAACTCAGATGAAAACCACTGACTCCTCCTTTCTGACACATATTAGACTCCAAGACTGATTTCCCCAAATATGTGGCTGAAGCAACCATGCTGAAATCGGGCAGAAACTCGGAACTGTAGAATAGCAACTGCGACTTGATTGGAACTCTGAGAAAACTGGCAACCTCCTCCAAAGTAGGGACCAAGATATAATCTAGGAATGTAAAACACCTCAATGGAGGGTCATATATCTTCAGCAATGTAAAGAGAGCATCGCGTTGATCTTTGGGGAGAACTGTAACGAAACTTAGAATCAACCCGTAATCCTTCAGGAATCTTTCTAGAGAATCATGATCCATTAACTTCATCAACTGTTGAATGAGATCCAAACAAACCACCGGAAATTTGTAGGCGACATGTCTTTTTCTGCCAATATCCATCTTAGGAGAACCAGAAAACCCCGACTAGAATCAAGAAGAAGATATAAACCCCTGGAAATAGATAAACATGTGTTAAATGATGTGATGCAATGCAGTGACATGGGAATCAGGATTGTTGTATCTGCTTGAACAACTGTCAGGTCGCACTGTCTGAAGAGAAAACCTCTGAGGAACATATAAGAGATCAAAGTTCTGCTCCAACAAGAATACCAGAAAACCGGATGGGTTGAAGGTTAAGGTTTCCTGAATTTATCCCGCCCCTCAGTGGTAGGTTCTAAGAACAGATGTTTGTCAACTTCTAGCCCTTCAGTCGAGAATAATACATTTACCGCTGAAGGTTTGGTATTATTATGAGACAAAAGACCTCCACTGAATCCCCTCAACAGAACATCCTAAAAGCAAGTTCCCAGCCTTGGGTCCTCGGATTGAGCAGCGAGAATGCGCCCACCAGAGCTAACATAATCGCGTCTCGGAGGAGTGCCTCGACTGAGTCCCCGAGAAATGGTCACCAGAGTCGACGATTTCTAAAGGGAACATCCTGTCGTTACGGAACACCCGTAGGACAGAATATATCCAAAAGAAACCTCATCTGGGTGTGGATCTCATGAACGACTTAACGTAGCAACATGCTACGCAAGCCTCATGACTATCTACTCTAAAACCTGTGTGTACGCTCAAGCCTGGGTAATGGGCTTATCTCTCATAGAACAACCCACCCCAACAAACAACCAACCCAACAGATCCAGCAGATACAACAATCATATGTACACAATGCAATAAGATAAAGTAGATAAATGCTGAAAGTAAATAACTGTACAAAAGAATAAACACCCAACAAACAAAAAACTCACAAAATCTAGGAGGGACTCGCATAGGGAAACCGAGACCCCAGTAGAGTCTCCAGCTGTCGCAACGCGAAAAAACAACCGGCGGGAAAAAACAGAAGAGCCACCACCGTTCGTTATTCATCCCAAAGGAGGGAAAGGAAACAATCAAAGAAAACCTGAAGAGAGGAAAAGACAAGGTCTCGCAACCAAATCTAGGGTTCGGGAGTCGATTATGCGAAGGGAAGGTATTAGCACCCCTACGCATCCGTAGTACTCTACGGTATCCACTCTTGTTGTTGTAGTCTAAAGGGTGTAGGTATATCTAAGGTACTATCTGCTAAAAGAAGGTCAAAATAAAATGACTCGCAAGGATGTCACATCCACTGCCTACGTATCTCACCTGAGTATGAGAATCAGAGTCTTCGTAGCTCAGCTACCTATGGGCGAAAGAGAAGTGTGCTCGATAAGACATCGCGTCTTATGCCTACGTATCTCATCTGGAATAAGAATCAGAGAAAAATGTAGTTCAGCTAACTACGAGAACAAGGGTCTCGATTGCAACTAGGGCAAGAGAAAGGGAAGGTCTCGATCGCAACGAGGGCGAGAGAAACGAATCGCAGCAAGGGAGAAAGCAAGCAAGGATTAGTTGTTAGTCGTCAGTCGAACTCGGCAAGACATCGCGTCTCGTGCCTACGTATCTCATCTGAACATGAGAATCAGAGTTGTCGTAGCTCGGCTAACAAGGGGTTAAGGATTGCCATCTGAACATGGACTTACAAAAGAGGACACCAGTTGTGTCAAAGGAAAGTGGGCAATGTGTTCAACGTCCTAGCAGTAGGTGTCGCAGCTCGTTGAATCGAGTCTTAGGCAGTTACCTCTTTGCAATAGAATGGACTGACATGCCACAAGATCGGAGACGCACGGAAGGTCTAAAAGTGGGGAAGCTCTGCCCTAGAGTTGTCATGCAATGTGGACCTATGTGTTAGGATTTATAGAGGGGAACATCTACCTAATGTTAGCATGCAAAGAATAAGGGAATTCTACCTATGTTATCATACAAAGGGTTCAACCTAATGGGTGCTACCTAAACGGAACAAGAGTCGACGGACGGAGCAAGGAGAGGAGCCACGGATAAGGGTAGATGGCGATACCTGAGGCGATCGACCTACAAGAGGATGATGAATGCGTGCTGGTTCTGTTATGTTTTGAAAATGATTACTCGACGTTGGATCGAGCTTTTGATCTTGTTTTAAAATGATTATCGGATGTTCGTTTTAATTCTTGTATTAGCAGATGAATAAAGAATGAAAGAATAAATATTATACACTTTATGGAATAGGGGTACATTTGTTACGAGTGGGGATGGTTCATGGCAATCAAACAATAAGAATATATGCCTCAATCATCATACAAGTAGGCAATAGTTATCAATCAAATCAGATAAGTAAACAGGTATATAATCAAATCAAATAATCAAAGAATGAAATAACGGAGCATTAAACAAGGCATGGGAAGTATGAACATGTTAAACAATCAAACAATAGTAAGCATGGATGAAAGAAACAGGTATAACAAATAACAAATGAATCAGACAGATGAAAAGATGCACAAAAAGGGTCCACTGAAATAATTAAATCAAGAAATGAGGTAAGGATTAGATAAAATCAAGATAAAAGGTCTCTAATACATGGCCTATGAGATGAACAAGGGAGGATCAAAAGATCTCTTCAATTGCCATAAGCAATTTCTAAATCAAACATTGATCATAAAGAAGTCAACTGAAAATTCGAGCCAACTTAATAAGTATCAAATAAATAGCAAATTAATCAGGAAAATCATGAAAAATTAAACTAAGTAAGGTGGGGTCAGGACATCATCACCCCCTATAAAGATTTTAAAAATAATGAAAATTAGTACATGAATCAATTGAAATAAAACAGAAGTCAAACCAAAAGTCAATCAACAAAACTAGGTTAAAATTAAATCAAGAATAAACTGAAAAGGTGAAATAAAAATCTAAGAAAAAGTCAGGTTGACCATGGGGCAGTGGTCAACCTTCATCCCAAAAATCAGAAGCTGAAAATAATTTTAAGTTATAAAAATAAAATCAAGAATCAAATGTATGCTAAAATGGACCACTTAGAATGAATAATTAAAATAAAATATTAATACTAAATAAATGCGAAAATAAAAATTAAATAAAAATAAAAAAGGCATCAAGAAATATGGAAAATATTTTTGAATATTTTTATGAACAAAGAAAACATTTTAAATTAATTAAAATCAAAACAAAAATAAATTGGGAATTAAAAAAAGAACATGAAAAGGGAGGTGTATTAGCATTTTATGACTGAACTGGAAATAAGTGATATGCACTGATGGGCCATAAACGAGGGGTGTTAAAAGCAACCAGTGAAAGCCCACGATCCAAACCACAATTAAATCAGGGCGTGACATCTTAAAATGAACATTTTAATTAAAATAACCATGTGAACATAAATCAATCGGTCACTTTCATTTAAGTTACTAAGAGACAAAAACCAAAACGGACGGACAAGATTAAAACGGAAGCGATGGATCCAAGGGCTCTCAAGACGACACGCAGTCATCTTCTTCCTTGAGCCAAACCCTAATCATAATCATGCAAAAAACGCAGGAAATACAACATGTTTCTCTCAACTTCAACACAAAAATACGAACACTATAGTGCATCAAAAAACATGAAGCAAAGCCTAGATCTCAAGTACAAAATGCGATGATTAATGTGGTAACTTTTTTTAGGTGAAATGGTAGCTTATTCATGGAGAAAAGTTAACAACAAGGTGTCAATATGAACACGGACATGAGCAAAAAATCAACAACACAACTCAACACCATGAACAATGCCTCGTACTGAGGGCTTCAGAAGTAAGCATAAGTACATGATTAGCATTGTAAACGGTAATGAAACAAGCATGATAATGAGCATAGATGTATTAATAAAATGGCTATGGAAATGGAGCAAGAGAATTACCTAGTGGAAGTCTAGTCCACTGCTTCTTGACTGTGGAGAGACTAGAAGAAAATGATGCTTCCTTGGTGCTTCAAGAGCTTCACCTCGAGAACTTGCTGAGAAATAAAAGTTGACCTCTAATGAATCTTTCCCTTTCTTGCTCGAAAATCCACTGCCCTCCTTTCATGCTTAGGGTTTCTTGCTTTAAGTACTGTGAATCAAATACTCCTTAATGGGCTCTAAAATAATTTGTTTATCCATGGGGTGAGCAAATGATGCAAGTTAGTTGCATTTGGTGAGGTGTATTAGAAATGGGAAAGAGGTCACGTGAGGTGCTGAGGTCAGGGTTTTGTATGAGAAGACCAATGTTTCTTATTTTGGCAAGACTTCTAGATGAATGGAAATATGATGTATGGCCAAATAAGGAAATCAAAACATTGGCCGCGTAGTCTTGCATTTGTGCAGCATACATGGCTTGGTTTGGCAGCAAGCAAGAAATCGATTCAAGGTGGTGACTTTGTGGCAACATAACTTGATGAGCAAATCACAAATTGAGGAGATAATGCAAACAGTAGAGAGATAATATGGAGTATGGCATGTTTCATGTTGAGAATGGGTGGAAATAATGAGTGGAAGAAGATGAAAAAGGGACCTCAAGCTCATGTCACACCATTGCAAGATTGGTTGGGCAAGTTAGGCATAAATGCTGGACACAAAAATCAGGTCTAAGTGATGACTTTAAAGGTTATTATCTTGCAAATGAAACATCCTATGAATCTCATTCCAAAGGCATATGAAAGATGGCATATTGGAGAGTATCTTTGATGTTCAAAGTTAAAAGAAATGGTGAGTAGAAGTAACCTAAAAAAAGGCCTAAAGTTGAGCAAAACTGAAAAAAAAATGCAAGGCTGGCCAAGGTAAGTTGAAATCTGCCTAGAAATTTCAAGTCATGGTACCGACTTTAAGTGAGTGTATCTCTCAAACCATGGATCCAAATGAGATGACTCCAAAGGGAGGTGAAAGAGGACATGACAAGGTATAATTGTTGTGAAGAAAATATTTTCAATTGGTGCCTTGAAGCGCAAGAAAGCTGGACAAAAATTTTGACAAATTTTAAAGATTTTTAGACTTAGAAATTTTTCTAAGTGTCCTAAAAAATATGTCATGCTTTGACCAAGCATAACTTTCTCAATTTTGATCCAAATGGAGCAAACTTTATATTTCTAGAAAGCTTGGAACAAGAGGAACAACTTTAATGTTGGAGAAAGTTTCAAATGGATCTCTTATCTTGATGGAAAATGGGCTTAAAATGAGTGCAAAATCATAAAAAACTTGCCCAAAATGGAAAGTCAACCATTTCCAAATTAAGTAACTTTTCCAATTCCTGATTAAATGACGAATCCATGATCCAACCTTGATAAAATTTCACATGTAGGCTCCCCTAGGCATGAATTTCGAGATTCCACTTTCGAAAAGTCAGGAGTTGACTTTTATGGCCCCACAGTTGACTTTTCCCAAATTGTCTGATTCCCGATTCCAGTGATCAATTAAAGCACTTCTGGCTCAAATTAAAAACTGATTTTTTGTACGTAGGCCCTTGTGGACATATGGAGGTCCATGGAAAAGAGTTTCACCCAAAGAATCATAAATAAACTGATTTTATACCAAACCCTAATTTTACGGTAAAATTGATCGGGAACTGATTGCACTGCTTGCCAATGGATCTTTCTGAGATAATTGTGAGTCTTCCTAGGCCAATATGCCTCTCCAATCATGACATGGATGAGCTCCTCTACTTCCAACCAAACATTTTTTGTTGTAGGTAGCCATGAAACCCTAATTTCTTGATTAGATCCAGATGAACACTCTGATAGCTCTAAATCCTTCACTGATGAATTGAGGACCATAATAAGATACCTGGAGCCCCCTGAGACCCTTGAGACTTGTATACTTAGAGAATGAAGTCCATTCTCAATCTTGCTTTGTGTGGGCTCCTTCTGTTAAGGAGTGATCAATCAAAACCTGATTTCCAAATCACTAATGTAGTATGCAATGAGTATGACCTAGTATGATGCCAATGAAGTGTGAAACATAATCCCATGCTTCCAGGAAAAATTGTAGGGTAAATTTTGGGGTATTATAGCATCTCCTTCCCATCTTCCAATGCCACATCATTATAACGATAGGGAACAGCTTTGCAGAAGAATATGGCACAGGGCCAGCTGGCTTAATAATGAGAGTAGGAGAAGCCTTATGCTTGTTGCCATCGTATCAGATGACAACAGGCTCAGGTATCCTGAATACTGGTGATATCACATTAACTTCATCATCCTCATCACGATTATGAAGTATCTCAATTGCACCTTGATCCAACATTTCTTGGATGTCTTTTCTAACTTGACGACATCCCCTCTCATTGACAGTGCAAACCCGGCAACTGTCGTGGTCATGCTCGTAGTGACTGTATCCACATAATAGTCTGTGTATATTAACCAAAGATTGTCGGATATGGCTGACATATCGGACCTTGTATTTACCAGGGCAACCGTGAACCATGTTGATAGCAGATTTCCCATGCTCAGGCAATGGGTTCTTCTTGACATTAGGACCTACGTCCTCGAAAAACAAAATATCGAATCTCACAAGGTCTTGAACCTTGGTCTTCAATGAAGCTCAGGCTTATACCACCACTGAGGGTTGGTAGGTATAGCAGGTGGGTCACGTGAAGTGATCAACTTCCTTTCTATTAAAGAAGGATATCGCTTTGCGTAGGTCATGGGAATAAGATCAAAAGTGACCCTTTTCCTATCATAGCTTGTACTGGTATGATTGTTGTTTCGAGGCTGGTAGGCCTGCTGTTGAGGACGATGTTGTTGTTGCTGATACTGTTGATGTTGCTGTTGCTGGTTCTGATTATGATGCTGATATTGTTGATTTTCTCTGAACACAGGTGCTATGTGAGCCACCTGGTGCTGGTTACGGCGGGACGCACGGTCTTCCTCTTCACAGAGGGTCTTCTAGATTTAATATGGGAGATTACAACATGTGCCTCACCATCTTTTTTCTTTCCAAATGCCACATAACGTTTGGCAGAAGATCCTTCTTCTCTAGTCAGGCGCCCTTCCTTGACTCCCTCTTCTAGACGCATCCCCATGTTCACCATCTCGGTGAAGTCAGAAGGAGCGCTAGCAATCATCCGCTCATAATAGAATGAACTCAAGATCTTCAGAAAGATCTTGGTCATTTCTTTCTCTTCTAGCGGAGGCACAATCTGTGCAGCCAATTCTCGCCACCTCTGGGCATACTCCTCAAATGTTTCCTTATCCTTCTGGGACATGACCCTTAATTGGTCCCTATCGGGAGCCATATCAACGTTGTATTTGTATTTCTTGACGAAGGCTTCGCCAATGTCGTTGAAGGAGCGGATGTTCGCACTGTCCAAACCCATGTACCATCTCAGGGAGGCACCGGACAAACTATCCTGGAAATATTGGATCAGGAGCTGATCATTGTCGGTATGAGTTGACATTTTGCATGCATACATAACCAAATGGCTGAGAGGGTAAATATTTCCCCTATACTTTTCAAAGTCAGGCACTTTGAAATTAACAGGAATTTTGACATTAGGAACAAGGCAAAGCTCAGCTGCAGATTTGCCAAAGAGGTCCTTCCCTCTGAGAGTTTTGAGTTCCTTGCGAAGCTCGAGGAACTGATCGTTCATAGCATCCATCTTCTCATATACGTCTGGGCCCTCAGATGGCTCAGAGTGGTAAATGGTGTCATCTACTCTCGGCAAAGTATGCACGACTGGAGGTGGCACAGCAAGGACCGGGCTAGATACCGGCAAAGAAGCAAATGTTGGGGCGAGACCCTCAGGAACAAAGTTCGCGGGCATCCCCCAGGGAAACCCGGCTGGCATAGCAGTAGGCGCAAAATGGGCACTGGAAATAGGCACTGTTGAAGAGGCAATCTCAAAAATGACTGTCCTCTGGGGAGGAGTTGAAGGCGTTAGAAACAAATGGCTTTGGACGGCCAAGAAAGACTTCATCAGGGCAGTCAATCTTGCCACTTCCTCCTTCAGTTCTCTGTTTTCTTGTTCTAGGTGATCCATCAACTTTGAAGAGTTGGCTCTGGTGTAGTACCGGTGTGTCAGCTTGTCTTCAAAATAAATGAAGAACACATAGTTAGACCACTGAACAAGAAGCCTTGGAACAAAACCTGCTTATGCACATGATGCATGCAATGCTTGTGCATATGATTTATTTTTAATTAAAGGAACTTTAGAGTCCTATTTGCAAATATTTGGAAATATTAATCATTTAGACATATATGGAAATATCATATCAATAATATCTGGAAAATATTTTTACACCAAAGAAGTACAGTCTTGGTAACCAAATACAATACAAGAGAGAAGGAAAATGAACATCCTATGGAACCCTAGAAACAATCATCCAAAGCTCTCGAGACCGGAAGATAAGCTGCACAAAGCCTCTTCACCTCTCTCTCATAGGCTGCCTCCGAACTGGCCTTCTCTTTGGCGAGTCGATCGTACTTCCTCTTCCAAAACCTGGAAGACTGAGGAAGAAGAGAAGTCACCACATCATTAAGCTCATCGATAACCTAATGCTCAAGAAACTCTATCAATGCATCCTTATCTCTAAGCTGCTGAAGTAGCTCCTCTCGCTCACGGACCCAAGCACATGAACGGTCTTCATCTCTCAACTCCTCTACTCCTTGGTCAGGGAGGGTTGAAGGCCCAGCCATAAACATAGCTGTAGGTCTTGGATAATCATAAGGCATAAGGTACTCAGAAGCTCTCCTCCTCACCCATGAGGTATAGGGTTCCAAAGCAATACAGTTCTTCAGATCAAGCTCTTTCCTTCCCTTCTTATGAATCTTGCGCCAAGCGCGGACCATCCTGCCCTTCAAGTTTTAGGGATCTTTACCCTCTTGAAAGAACACACCCTCTAACAAAATGTTATTAGGTTTATCCTTTAAGGGGAACCCTAGCTGACGACGTTCTAAAATAGAGTTGTAGTTAATCCCACCACACGTACCAAGAAGAGGCACATTGGAGAATTCACCACAAGAGTCAATAATCCGCACACCATCATACACACGGTTGTACCAAAAGATATCATCATTAGTGAGAGACATAAGCCTCGTGGACCACCGTAGACATCCTTTCTTCTCCTTGAAGGCGACCGTCTGTGGCAAGTGCGAAATAAACCACTTGTACAACAAAGGCAAACAACACACAATGGTACCACCACCCTTTGCATTCCTCATATGCAAAGAGAAATAAGTGTCACCCAACAGAGTAGGAACGGGATTAAGAGTAGAGAAAATCCTAATAGCGTTCACATCCACAAACTTGTCAATGTTGGGGAATAACACTAGCCCATAGATGAGAAGTACAAATATGGCCTCAAAGGCATCCTCACTCATGGCCTTCCCATACAAAGTAGCTTGAGCAATGAGGAAATCAGATAGGAGACCTTGAATTCCACCTTTGGTGGTCATATGAGCACCCACAATAAATTCATCTATATGCAACAGATCAACAATCTCTTGAGAAGTAGGAACTATCTCCAAGCCACTGAACGACAACTGATCTAGAATATGTATACCCACAAGATAGGCATACTCCTCAAGCGTAGGCAAAAGCTGGAAATCCGGAAATGTGAAGCAGTGGTATAAGGGATCATAGAACTGCACCAATACACTCATCAGACCTTCATCCACCTGAGTAGCAAGAATAGACAGAAGCTTCCCATGACGAGCCTTGAACTCCAAGGGATCTAATACATAGGATGTCAAACTCCTTAACTCTTTCAAGTCGGGTTGTCTGAAATTGTACTTCTTTGTATTCCTTCTTTGCTTATCCATGTCTGAAAATTTGCAAATAGACCTCTTAAGTTCCTTGAAATTTTTCTCATTGTTGATGATATGGATGTGTATGAATGCATGAATGCATGGATGCAACAATCACACTCAAGGATCAAGCAAATCACACCACACAAAGGTCATGGGATGGATCAAGTCATCCTTAATATCAATTATCCATTTTGGTGGATTATGGTTTACACCTTATCAACACCCAAGTTCCATTGATATTAAGGATATACAAGAACGAATCAACCATGAATCAAGGGTTTGTTGCAAGTCACGAGCATGGAGTCTCGGTTAAGAACCACCCAAAGGGAGTGTACTATGGTTAAACTTGACAATCATGTTCTACAAGAGGTTCCCATAGTCATCATCTCATCTTTCGGATATTATCGGATAAACAACTACTTGTATTCCAAAAATATTCTCAAGAGAGACTCTTATGAGTGTAGTATCGCGTAACAATCGTATCAAATCTTACACTTGAACGACCTTCGCATTACTTCCTAAAAAATAGGCCAAGATGGGCTAGGTAATCTAAGGTCATTGGCTTCTAAGGCATATATTGGAAAGAGTAAGGCCTAACGACGACTACTCGTGTGACATTATTGATCCCAACATAACCTCCACCAAGTGAATGGGCTTGCAAGTCAACTTACTAAGGAATAACTCCACACAAGTCAACAAGACTATGCCATTCTCCTATCATAAGTGCACTCGAGTTCGGGTATAGAACTCATCTCACAAGACCACCTAGCATACAAGCAATTAATATATCAAGCAATTCATACATTACATACAATACAGTAATCCCAAATTTGCTCAAAAATATGTCACAAAATAATATACAATATAATACAACAAAGGTGAAAAGTAGGCAAAACCCACTAGGCAATTACTCCCCAGCAGAGTCTCCACTTTTCTGTAGCGGGGTATTCATTACCTTTAGATTTATTGACTAAATCAAAAGTAAATCATACAATTCGAGTCGCCACCTCACTTCTATTTATCCAAAGGAAAGGTTAGAAAGCGAACAAAAACCGAGAAGTTTTATCAAATAAAAAACTAATAAAAATGTCAGAGATCTGGGTAAGGGGGTTGGTTATGCAATGGGAAGGTTTTAAGCACCCAAAACATCCTAGGTACTCCTAGGGAGCCCTTTTCACTAATGTTGTAAGGTAGGTTGGTATTTGTGAAAAACTTATTTGTGCAAACATGATTGGGGAGATGAGAGAAGAATGTACAAATTATTTACAATTTTGTGTTTGAATGGATAAACCCATTGCCTACGTACCATCTTAAAAAAGATTAGGATAAAAACCTCGTAGTTCGGGGTAAAAATCTCAAAACAAGGAGGCGAATTGATTGGTCCAAAAGCCTTAAGGTCTTTTGTTATCAAAGGGAGAAAACTCAACCTAAAACCACAAATCCACCATGTGAGGAGAGCTTCAACATGCTAGTGAGGGGTTAACCCTATAATAAGCACGGAAGTCTTATAGTCCATCACTAAGGATATAGGTGAGTATTATATCAACCTCAAGGATAACTCAAACCTAATAGCTAATGTTTATGAAAAGCTTTAGCAAGAAGTGGCCATTGAAACCACAAAAACAATTGAGTGAGTTGTATTTACCAATGAAAAGTATTTACAAAGTAAGGTCAATGTTGACTTAGAATTCGATTCAAAATAAGTGTTATGAAAAGAGGTTTTGAAAATCAAAAGCATAATGCTTAGGTTTCTAATTTTTGAAAACAATGTTAATGTTTGCACAAAAGTTTGGCTTGGGTTAGAGTGGAGGGAAGAAGAAGAATGGCTAAGTCCTAAACATACAAAGATGAAGGAAGAGAAATAAAACCACAATGGAGTTCCCTTCTTGAGATCATAGTGATGATCCAAGTTATTCCCTTTCCTTTGGAATAGCAAGCAATAAGCAAATAACTCAAGCAATCAAGCATATAACAATCAAGCTCCTAGGAATCTTCCAATGGCTTTTGTATCTCTCACTTTGGATGCTCATGACAATGGTTCTTCTACTTGGCTCAATGTTTGGGATCCCTAGCACAAGAGCACACAAATCAAAAAGTTCCACAATGCAATAGAAAGAATGGACAAGAGTGAGTTTAGAATTTGATCCTTTTAAGGTCCTCTTCAAGATTAAGCAGTCTAAAGGCATGAGGCCTAGTTGCTCTTTGACATTATTCTTCTTTTATAACATTCTAAAGGCGTGAGGTCAAGTTGCTCTTTGACTCCATTTAGCATAGGGAATGTCCTAAAATCTAAGTCCTTTTGTCCATTTGCATTTGGTTCCCACAATCAAAACGAAACAAGCACAATAGTATATACACAATAATGTGCTCAAGTGAGCAAAAGGCAAATTGCATAAACATAAACATGAGCTCAAGTGAGCAAAAGGCAAAAGCAAATGAATAATGTACAAGAATATTAAATTGCATTAAAGTAAATTGCAAAAATTAAATGACTTGAATTAAAAGTTAATGGTCAATATTTAGTGTTAGTGTGCCATAAGGCAATTTAGCGCTCTGTTAAGCAATCGTAAGTGGACTAACATAGTAGTCACACCTATCTGAGGCCGGTCAATAAAAATATAGGCAACAAACACAAGTTAGAGACCTTGACTAGTAAGCCAAGCTCCTACAACTTGCCATGTCAAAAGAAAAGAAGAATGATCTTGTATTGATTTAGGTTTTTTGCTTGACCAAGAAGCAACCTATCCTTAATGCAAAGCCATTCACTTGATCTTTGATCAAGATGAATTAGATTTGAATCAAGGAAGGTTAAGCCTCTCATATGTCAAGGCTAACCACCAATCTTTAACTCATTGATCAAAAAGAAAAAAAAGATGAAGAAGAAGATGAAGAAGAATGTACATGAATGGAATTCAAATACAATAAGCAAAGTACATTGACCAAAGATGAATGGAATCAAGGTCAAACAATAGTAAACAGAAGCAAAATGAAACTTAGAAGTCAAGAAACAAATAAAATATTTTTGGTATTTTTGAAAATTAAAATAATACTTGAATTAAAATAAACAATTAAAGGTCAAACTTCAAATCCATTTCAAATCAACTTGAAAAAGTCCAAATGGATCATCCTAAGTTCAACAAGGTCAAACAAAGTTTGACAAATTTTTTCACCATTTTTAGAAACAAGAAACTATTTTTAAACAATTAAAAATGAATAAAAAAATAACCTAATTGAACTAAAATCTCAAATAAATCTCAAATCAATTAATAAATTGATGAGAATATTTGCCATAGATTCATTGTAACACCCCGATAAAAATAAGATAATTATTTAATCTAAGTTAATATTATATTTATTAATTTAATTAAATAATTGGGATTTTTTGGATTATTATTATTATTATTATTATTGGAATAATAATTATTGGAAAATATATAAGTTGGAAATAAGGAAAAAGAGTTCCATTTTGGTAAAAAGAGTTTTCACGTGAAAAGCAGAGAAGCGGCTGAAAAGAGGAAAAGGGCAAAGAGACAGAGCAAGAGGAAGAAGGTTGGAGAAGAGAAAAGCTTGAAGCTTAAAGATTCGCCGGATTAACTCAGGTAAGGGGGGTTTATCGTCGTTTAATGGGTATTATGGATTAACATGTAATGGGTAGTGATAAACCGTTGAATTGACCCTAATTGGGATATTGAATGCTGAGAAATTGTGTTGGATAAGTTGTGTTAAAACTGAAATTGAATCTGTAATTAGATGGGTAGTAATTTTCCGAAAACGTAGCTTTTTACGGAATTGGAATCGGAGGTCCGGAAGTCCTCCAACGGCGGAAAATGCGGAGAATTCTGCATTCTGCTTCGTGTTAGCGCAGGGACAGCTTTCTGTCTTGCGTTAACCGGTTAACCCAGGGTGTTAACCGGTTAACACTGTTAGGAATTGTGAGGTATTGCTGTTTTGCTTGCGTTAACCGGTTAACCCAGGGCGTTAACCGGTTAACACTGTTGTGATTTCTGAGAAATTGCTGTTCTGTCTGCGTTAACCGGTTAACCCAGGGCGTTAACCGGCTAACACTGTTAAGTTTTGCCAGAAAGCGTGTTCTGTGTTGCGTTAACCGGTTAACCCAGGGCGTTAACCGGTTAACTGTAACACCCTTCTAAATACCCCAATTATTTAATAACAACAACAATTATTTATCAGAGTAACTACACAAACAAGGGTGTCACACTACAACTTCTTCACATTATTCAACATAAAATCAGTCATGCTCAATTTTATTCAACATCAATCTTCTTTAACAATACGCAGCGGATCAATTTATTTCAACATCTGTAATATCTTAAGATTAACATTCATTCAACAGAGAAAACATCCCGTCCCGATGTTACATCTATCAGAGCATGACCCTCTAACCACACTAGACTTCAAGCACTAGCTTCTATTCGACTCACTGCCCGTTACCTGAAAAATATAGCTGTAAGGGTGAGTCCCTCAATCGATATAACAAATATTATAAATCATCATGTTATGTTAAGTAACTTTACACGTTAATCACCCACATGTTATCATACACACGGTAACAGCATATTCAACTCAACATCATATTCAAACACAACGTAAAAGCAACCCAATAACAACATAAAATGCAACTCAATGAGACTCGACTCTTTATGCATGTGGTACCATTTGGAGTAAAACTCCCAACTTAAAATCATTGCCAGTTTAGTGGGCATCAAGGCATAAGCCTTCAACTTTCAACTTAAAATTTTGCCAATCCAGGCCAACGTGGTGTGAGCAAAAGCCCCGACCCTATGCATATGAATGTATATGGCATGTACGACATTGCAACTTCAACAACATAATAACAACAGCAACACAACAGCTTTTCCACAAAACAACTTAAAATCAACTTTGGCTCATCAGCCTACAACTTGGTATTTTCAACGAAGCAACTTATATTCAACTTTGGCTCATCAGCCTACAACTCAGTATTTTCCACAAAACAACTACAAAAATCAACTTTTCAACATCATTGCATCAACATTTCACAACATAAACTTAATAAATTCATTCATCACAATTAACTAAAATGGTTAAATCACCAATCACGTTTTCAACATAAAAATCAACTATTTTCCCACACTGCAACATACTATATCAAATTCTTCCACAGCTCAAAACTCACAGGTCGGCGCAAAGACTCTGCTCAACTGGAGGGAGTCGGCGCAAAGACCCCTTGCGTCGACGCATGGGGTCGACGCTTAAGTCACGGATCGGCGCCAAAATGCCTTGCGTCGACGCATGCAGTCGGCGCATGCCCCACGGGTCAGCGCACGCCGACCCTATGGTCGACCGCTCGCGCGCAGACTCAGATTTTTCTGAGTTATTCCTAGGGTTCTACCAGCTTCTGCTTGTCCGGTTTTTCCGGCCGTTTCCTCATCTGAAACCACCTCTAGAAACACAATTTGTCTTGTAAATTGGTAACGCCGATTCAAGTTTTTGGTTGGGATTCTTACCCTAGTCTAACATTCAAGACTCACACAACTACCGATTCAATTTACAGATTTTTAACACCGTTTAACCAACATCAATTTCAGCATATACAGTTCCAATTAGGGTTAGACCAACGGCTTATCACTACCCATTACATGTTAATCGATAATACCCATTAAACGACGATAAACCCCCCTTACCTGAGATAATCCGGTAATTCTCTAAGCTTTAGCTTTTCCGTTCCTCAACCGTGCTTTTCGGCTCTTTGCCCTTTTTCCTCTTCTCTGCAGCTTCTCTGAGTTTCACGTGAAATTTCTTTGTTAAGAATGAAACCCTTTTCTTTATTCCCACTTATATATATATTCCAATTATTATTATTCCAAAATAATAATAATAATAATAATAATAATCCAATAATCCAATTTATTTAATTAAATTAATAATTATATTATCAACTTAATTAAATAATTCTTTTTTTTTCTTTATTTGGGGTGTTACATTAACACTGTTGAAAAGTGGGAAAATTGGTATTTAAATGTTGTGTACATATTTAATGGTTGGCCTATATCGGTATGTGATATAGTAGGGATTATTTCCCGTTGTTTGGAGCAGTATAGGTATTAGTGGAGTGTGCTAATACTGTGATTAATTATTTGACATGATATGATGTTTTGATACATGTGCTGATGATGTGTGAAAATATGCATAATGTTGTGAATGTATATATTATGCATGTGTTGGTGAATGGACTGTTTTATGGCTTAGAGTGTGAGCATATGTCCATTGTGGATTGTTGTTAATGATGTTGCATTGCTAGGTGAATTAGCATGCATATTGTGGCCTTTATGGTGGTAGCTAATTCCCATGGTGAGGAATTAGTGAGTAAATCATTGTGGATTATTGTTGATGACTTTGCATTGCTAGGTGATTTAGCATGCATATTGTAGTCTGTATGGTGGTAGCTAATTCCCATAGTGAGGAATTAGTGAGTTGGTGGTAGCTAATTCCCGTGGTGAGGAATTAGTGAGTGAGTCACTAGGTCTCAAATGAGTGGGACTAGTGGGCTTGGTAGCCGTATCTGGATTTGATCGGTGAGGTGAACTATATGTTCACGAATAGTCGGTACCGCATGCATGGAGTCTCATTGCATAATGTATGTCTTGTGTATAATATGAATGGATGTGTTCCAATATTATACGTGTGTGTTGATGTTATGTTGAGCATGATTATGATGTTTGAGTGGAGGTTGCCGTTACCGAATGTGTGATATGATTAGGGTGATTAATGTGTTATTTACTTAGCATTACATGATATTTTATAATGCTTATTATATCGATTGAGGAACTCACCCTTACAACTATTTTTCAGGTAACGAGCAGTGATTGAGTAGAAGCTAGTGCTTGGAGTCTAGTGTAGTTTCCTTAGTGGGTCATGCTCTGATAGATGTAACATCGGGACGGGATGTTTTACCTTGTTGAATAATTTTACATCGGGACGGGATGTTTTACCTTAGTGGGTCCGGCCGTTTCCTCATCTGAAACCACCTCTAGAAACACAATTTGTCTTGTAAATTGGTAACGCCGATTCAAGTTTTTGGTTGGGATTCTTACCCTAGTCTAACATTCAAGACTAACACAACTACCGATTCAATTTACAGATTTTTAACACCGTTTAACCAACATCAATTTCAGCATATACAGTTCCAATTAGGGTTAGACCAACGGCTTATCACTACCCATTACATGTTAATCGATAATACCCATTAAACGACGATAAACCCCCCTTACCTGAGATAATCCGGTAATTCTCTAAGCTTTAGCTTTTCCGTTCCTCAACCGTGCTTTTCGGCTCTTTGCCCTTTTTCCTCTTCTCTGCAGCTTCTCTGAGTTTCACGTGAAATTTCTTTGTTAAGAATGAAACCCTTTTCTTTATTCCCACTTATATATATATATTCCAATTATTATTATTCCAAAATAATAATAATAATAATAATAATAATCCAATAATCCAATTTATTTAATTAAATTAATAATTATATTATCAACTTAATTAAATAATTCTTTTTTTTTCTTTATTTGGGGTGTTACAACTCTCCCCCACTAAAAGAGTTTTCGTCCTCGAAAACATACCTCAAGCAAATAACTCTGGATAGGACTCTTTCATCTGACTCTCCAGCTCCCAAGTCACATTGCCACCTGCTGGTCCTCCCCAAGCTACCTTCACTAAGGCAATCTCTTTACCCCGCAACTGCTTCAACTCTCGATCTTCAATCCTCATAGGCGATGTTTCAACAGTCAGGTTATCTCTCACCTGTACATCATCTACTTGGACAACATGCGACGGATCATGAATATACCTCCTCAACTGAGACACATGAAAAACCTCATGCAAATTCGCAAGTGACGGCGGTAAAGCGATACGATAGGCTACTTCTCCTATCCTCTCCAAAATCTGATAAGGACCAATAAATCGCGGTGTCAACTTCTTCGACTTCAAAGCTCGACCAACACTAGTTATCGGAGTGACACGAAGAAACACATGATCCCCCTCTTGGAACTCAAGTGACTTCCTCCTCTTATCATGATAACTCTTCTGACGACTCTGAGCAATTCTCATCTTCTCCTGAATCATCTTAATCTTTTCCGTAGTTTGTTGAATAATCTCCGGTCCAATCACAGCACTCTCACCGGACTCATACCAACATAACGGTGTCCGACATCTCCTACCATACAAAGCTTCAAACGGCGCCATACCAATGCTCGAATGAAAACTATTGTTGTAGGTAAACTCAATCAAAGGTAAATAACAATCCCAAGCACCTCCCTTCTCCAAAACACAAGCTCTCAAAAGATCCTCTAATGACTGAATCGTCCTCTCAGTCTGACCATCAGTCTGCGGATGATATGCAGAACTCAATCTCAGCTTAGTTCCCAAAGCTCTCTGCAAACCTTCCCAGAACTTCGATGTAAATCTAGGATCTCTGTCTGAAACAATACTCGACGGAATACCATGCAGACTTACAATCTTCTCAATATACAACTCAGCCAATTTCTCTAACGGATAATCCATTCTGATCGGAATGAAATGAGCCGACTTTGTCAATCTGTCAACAATCACCCAAATGGCTTCAAAATTCTTACTTGTCCTCGGTAAACCAGAAACAAAATCCACACTGATACTATCCCATTTCCACTCTGGAATAGCCAACGGTTGCATTAGCCCAGACGGCTTCTGATGCTCAATCTTCGACTTCTGACAAGTCAAACAGGAATACACAAAACTTGCAATTTCTCTTTTCATTCCCGGCCACCAAAATAACTTTTTCAAATCATGATACATCTTCGTAGCTCCAGGGTGAATACTCAACCCACTACGATGTCCTTCTTCCAGAATACTCTTCTTAAGTTCGGCAACATCCGGAATACACACTCGACTACCAAATTTCAAAATACCAGTCTCATCAATTCTGAATTCGCCACCTTGACCTTGACTCACTAGAGTCAACTTATCAACCAAAAGCACATCAGATTTCTGACCCTCTCTGATCTCGTCCAGAATACCACTTGTTAACTTCAACATTCCCAATTTAACACTATTGTGAGTACTCTCACACCCCAAACTCAAGTCTCTAAACTGCTCAATTAAATCCAATTCCTTAACCATTAGCATAGACATATGTAATGATTTCCGACTCAATGCATCAGCCACTACGTTTGCTTTACCCGGATGGTAATTCAAACCAAAATCATAATCCTTCAGAAATTCTAACCATCTCCTCTATCTCATATTCAGCTCTTTCTGATCAAACAAATACTTCAAACTCTTATGGTCACTGAAAACCTCAAATCTTGACCCGTACACATAATGCCTCCACAACTTCAGAACAAACACCACAGCCGCCAACTCTAAATCGTGCGTCGGATAGTTCCTCTCATGAACCCTCAGTTGTCTCGAAGCATAAGCTATAACCTGCTTATTCTGCATCAACACGCCACCCAAACCCAACAATGAAGCATCACAGTAAACTTCAAATGGTTCCGATGAACTTGGTAATATCAGAATAGGAGCACTAGTTAATCTTCTCTTTAACTCTTGGAAACCTCCTTCACATTTTGAGTCCCAAACAAATGCTTGCCCCTTTCTAGTCAACATCGTCAACGGTAACGCCAACTTAGAAAACCCTTCAATGAACTTTCTATAATAACCAGCCAAACCAAGGAAACTTCGAATCTCAGCAACAGACTTCGGAGCTTCCCACTTAGATACCGCTTCTATCTTAGAAGGATCCACAGCAACACCACTTCTTGAAATCACATGACCAAGAAAACTTACCTCTTCTAACCAAAATTCACACTTGGACAATTTAGCAAATAATTTCTTTTCTCGTAGAACTTCCAAAACCACTCTCAAATGCTCAGCATGCTCTTCTTCCGATTTCGAATACACCAAAATGTCATCAATAAACACCACAACAAACTTGTCTAGGTACGGATGGAAAATCCTATTCATATACTCCATAAATACTCCAGGTGCATTAGTCACACCAAAAGGCATTACAGAATACTCATAATGTCCATACCTTGTCCTGAAAGCAGTCTTCTGAATATCCTCAGTCTTCACGCGTATCTGATGATACCCAGATCTCAAATCTATCTTGCTGAACACACTTGCACCAACCAACTGATCCATCAAATCATCAATCCTCGGCAAAGGATACCGATTCTTGATCGTCACTTTATTCAGTTGCCTGTAGTCCACACACAACCTCATAGTACCTTCTTTCTTCTTAACCAATAGCACTGGCGCACCCCACGGTGACACACTCGGACGAATAAATTTCTTATCCAACAGATCTTCCAACTGACTCTTCAATTCAGTTAACTCAACAGCAGACATACGGTACGGAGCCATCGATATCGGCCTAGTACCAGGTACCAAATCAATCGAGAACTCAACTTCGCGTTCTGGTGGTAATTCGTTCACCTCTTCAGGAAACACATCAGGAAAATCACACACCACGGCTAGATCACAAATCACCATCTTATCCTTGGCCTCCAAAGTTGCCAACAGCATGAACAACTCTGCTCCCTCAGCTACTGCCTCATCCACTTGCCTTGCTGATAGGAACAAACTCTTTCCTTCTTCAATCTCAGGAAAGATCACCGTCTTATCAAAACAATTGATAGAAACTCGGTTGAACACCAACCAGTTCATACCCAGAATAACATCAATCTGCACTAGTGGAAGGCACACTAGGTCCATCCCAAAGTCTCTACCAAAAATACTCAAAGGACAATTTAAACAAACCGAAGTAGTAGTCACTGAACCCTTCGCAGGAGTATCAATTACCATACTTCCAAACATCTCAGATATCTCTAACTTAAGTTTCACAGCACAATCCAAAGATATAAAGGAATGAGTCGCACCTGTGTCAATAATAGCTACAAGAGGAAAGCCATTAATATAACACGTACCTCGGATCAAACGATCATCAGCAGAAGTCTCAGAACCCGATAAAGCAAAGACCTTGCCTCCAGACTGATTCCCTTTCTTCGGCTTCTGACACTGACTTCCAATATGCCCTTCTTCGCCACAATTAAAACAAATCACTTCTTTGTGCTTGCAATCAGCTATTGCATGCCCAGTCTTACCACAGCGAAAACACCTCTTTACTTCAGCAGTGCATACATTACTCTTATGACCAGCCTAACCACATTTGAAGCAAACTATACCAGTAGGAGCACCTCCCCCACTAGCTCTCTGAGTCGGAGCAGCTCTTTGTTTCCCTTTCCCAGCTGGAACATCATACGGCTTGCCACGGTTTTGATGTTGCTTGCCTCTGCGATCACTGACAATCTTGTAATGAGCATTATTGTCCTCTTCAAATATCCTGCAGCTATCAACCAATTCAGTAAAAATGCGTATCTTCTGATACCCAACAGCCTTCTTAATTTCAGAGCGCAATCCATTTTCAAACTTGATGCACTTTGAAAATTCAGCACCAGCACCAGTGTAATGAGGATAAAATTTGGACAACTCCACAAATTTCGCAGCATAATCCGTGACAGACATGTTTCCTTGCTTCAGCTCAAGGAATTCAATCTCCTTCTTACCACGGACATCCTCTGGATAATACTTCCTCAGGAATTCCCTACGGAATACATCCCAAGTAATGACTTCACCTGCCGCGGTCAATCTCTCGTGAGTCTCTAGCCACCAGTCATCAGCTTCGACTGCTAGCATGTGAGTTCCATACCGAACCTTCTGAGCTGGAGTACAGTCCATAACACGGAAGATCCTCTCAATCTCTTTCAACCATCCCAAGGCTGCATCTGGATCATGCTTTCCTTTAAACACCGGCGGATTCTCTCTCTGAAAAGTCGCCAAGCTACGTGATCCAGCATCTCCACCAGCATTTGGCAAGTTCTGCACAGCTTGTGCCATTGCTTGCATTGCGGCAGCCATTGCAGCGTCATTCCTTCCAGTCATTTCAACTTATCAATGCAACACAACTTAAAGTTAGATTGGTAACAATACACAATTGTTAGACAAAACGACACGACAACTGGCCGGACGGACCGACCTGCTCTGATACCACTAATGTAACACCCTTCTAAATACCCCAATTATTTAATAACAACAACAATTATTTATCAGAGTAACTACACAAACAAGGGTGTCACACTACAACTTCTTCACATTATTCAACATAAAATCAGTCATGCTCAATTTTATTCAACATCAATCTTCTTTAACAATACGCAGCGGATCAATTTATTTCAACATCTGTAATATCTTAAGATTAACATTCATTCAACAGAGAAAACATCCCGTCCCGATGTTACATCTATCAGAGCATGACCCTCTAACCACACTAGACTTCAAGCACTAGCTTCTATTCGACTCACTGCCCGTTACCTGAAAAATATAGCTGTAAGGGTGAGTCCCTCAATCGATATAACAAATATTATAAATCATCATGTTATGTTAAGTAACTTTACACGTTAATCACCCACATGTTATCATACACACGGTAACAGCATATTCAACTCAACATCATATTCAAACACAACGTAAAAGCAACCCAATAACAACATAAAATGCAACTCAATGAGACTCGACTCTTTATGCATGTGGTACCATTTGGAGTAAAACTCCCAACTTAAAATCATTGCCAGTTTAGTGGGCATCAAGGCATAAGCCTTCAACTTTCAACTTAAAATTTTGCCAATCCAGGCCAACGTGGTGTGAGCAAAAGCCCCGACCCTATGCATATGAATGTATATGGCATGTACGACATTGCAACTTCAACAACATAATAACAACAGCAACACAACAGCTTTTCCACAAAACAACTTAAAATCAACTTTGGCTCATCAGCCTACAACTTGGTATTTTCAACGAAGCAACTTATATTCAACTTTGGCTCATCAGCCTACAACTCAGTATTTTCCACAAAACAACTACAAAAATCAACTTTTCAACATCATTGCATCAACATTTCACAACATAAACTTAATAAATTCATTCATCACAATTAACTAAAATGGTTAAATCACCAATCACGTTTTCAACATAAAAATCAACTATTTTCCCACACTGCAACATACTATATCAAATTCTTCCACAGCTCAAAACTCACAGGTCGGCGCAAAGACTCTGCTCAACTGGAGGGAGTCGGCGCAAAGACCCCTTGCGTCGACGCATGGGGTCGACGCTTAAGTCACGGATCGGCGCCAAAATGCCTTGCGTCGACGCATGCAGTCGGCGCATGCCCCACGGGTCAGCGCACGCCGACCCTATGGTCGACCGCTCGCGCGCAGACTCAGATTTTTCTGAGTTATTCCTAGGGTTCTACCAGCTTCTGCTTGTCCGGTTTTTCCGGCCGTTTCCTCATCTGAAACCACCTCTAGAAACACAATTTGTCTTGTAAATTGGTAACGCCGATTCAAGTTTTTGGTTGGGATTCTTACCCTAGTCTAACATTCAAGACTCACACAACTACCGATTCAATTTACAGATTTTTAACACCGTTTAACCAACATCAATTTCAGCATATACAGTTCCAATTAGGGTTAGACCAACGGCTTATCACTACCCATTACATGTTAATCGATAATACCCATTAAACGACGATAAACCCCCCTTACCTGAGATAATCCGGTAATTCTCTAAGCTTTAGCTTTTCCGTTCCTCAACCGTGCTTTTCGGCTCTTTGCCCTTTTTCCTCTTCTCTGCAGCTTCTCTGAGTTTCACGTGAAATTTCTTTGTTAAGAATGAAACCCTTTTCTTTATTCCCACTTATATATATTCCAATTATTATTATTCCAAAATAATAATAATAATAATAATAATAATCCAATAATCCAATTTATTTAATTAAATTAATAATTATATTATCAACTTAATTAAATAATTCTTTTTTTTTCTTTATTTGGGGTGTTACATTAACACTGTTGAAAAGTGGGAAAATTGGTATTTAAATGTTGTGTACATATTTAATGGTTGGCCTATATCGGTATGTGATATAGTAGGGATTATTTCCCGTTGTTTGGAGCAGTATAGGTATTAGTGGAGTGTGCTAATACTGTGATTAATTATTTGACATGATATGATGTTTTGATACATGTGCTGATGATGTGTGAAAATATGCATAATGTTGTGAATGTATATATTATGCATGTGTTGGTGAATGGACTGTTTTATGGCTTAGAGTGTGAGCATATGTCCATTGTGGATTGTTGTTAATGATGTTGCATTGCTAGGTGAATTAGCATGCATATTGTGGCCTTTATGGTGGTAGCTAATTCCCATGGTGAGGAATTAGTGAGTAAATCATTGTGGATTATTGTTGATGACTTTGCATTGCTAGGTGATTTAGCATGCATATTGTAGTCTGTATGGTGGTAGCTAATTCCCATAGTGAGGAATTAGTGAGTTGGTGGTAGCTAATTCCCGTGGTGAGGAATTAGTGAGTGAGTCACTAGGTCTCAAATGAGTGGGACTAGTGGGCTTGGTAGCCGTATCTGGATTTGATCGGTGAGGTGAACTATATGTTCACGAATAGTCGGTACCGCATGCATGGAGTCTCATTGCATAATGTATGTCTTGTGTATAATATGAATGGATGTGTTCCAATATTATACGTGTGTGTTGATGTTATGTTGAGCATGATTATGATGTTTGAGTGGAGGTTGCCGTTACCGAATGTGTGATATGATTAGGGTGATTAATGTGTTATTTACTTAGCATTACATGATATTTTATAATGCTTATTATATCGATTGAGGAACTCACCCTTACAACTATTTTTCAGGTAACGAGCAGTGATTGAGTAGAAGCTAGTGCTTGGAGTCTAGTGTAGTTTCCTTAGTGGGTCATGCTCTGATAGATGTAACATCGGGACGGGATGTTTTACCTTGTTGAATAATTTTACATGTAATGTGTTACATGTTTTGCATGATTGAATTGATTTCTATCCGCTGCGTATTGTGCAAATGCTTTATGTTTTGAATTAATAAAAGAGCATGACAGTTATTATGGTGAATGGTGTGAAATGATTGTGTGACACCCTTAATTGCATAATTACTCTGATTGATGTATTACTATTTTAATTAAATATTTGGGGTATTTTAGAAGGGTGTTACATTCATCATCATTCAAAGAGGTTAAGAAAATATTTTTGTATTTTTTGAATATTGGAAACTATTTAAAATGAATTAAAAATAACCAGAAAAGAGAAAATTCATAAAAAATATCAAATGACAAAATAAAAAATATTAAAAATCATTTTCAAAAACTAGAATTAAAAAGGCAAATAATGCAATTGGTCCCATATTTTTTGGAATAAAAATGAAAGAGTTATGAATTTTTGAAATAAAATGAAATTAAGAAAATAAAATAGAAAAATCAAAAAATCAAAAAAACCAAGCACGTTGGATCAACCTCATTAAATGAGGTGGCACATCCAAGGATCCTCATGCGCGCGCTCACCATGGACTCTAGTCAACTGAGTAACACAGTGAACTAAAAAAGGTCATAACATCCAAGGGCCACGATTTAAACTGGAAACATAATCCAACGGCCTGGAATCAATCTGGCAACGGGGACGGTGGTGTACACCACCGTCTTCTCCGGCTAGTTCATGAACTTCGGTGGAAGTTGCAGGTATGAAAAACTTATCCAAAACAAGCGATCCTCATATCATTGGAAAGTTGGGGTGATGTACATCACCCCTGTGCCATTGGTTTTCACTCTAGATCCTCATAGGAAGAGAAATCAGAGATGGAAAATAATGGAGTTCAAACTGAACTTGATGGATTTACAAAATTAAATGCACAATTCAATTGCCTCTTATGAGAGGACTTCAGAGGAGCCAACCAACACAAGAAATGAGCTATAATCACTGAGTTTCGAATTGAAAAAGTTTGGATATCAACCTTTGAAATGCAGATCTATGAAGCACGATCTCTTCCAATTCTTGATAGCAACTTGTTCTTGAGATGGAAATAGGGCTAGGCTAAGGAATTAGAGTCCAATAATCAACCAAGGAAGTTGAAAATTGGATCTGAAAAAATGAAGTGAAAGTGCAAAATTCCTTTAGAGTGAGGTTTGGATTGAGTTCTGCAGCATATAAGGCACCTTGAGGTTGATCATTAATGAAGTTGGGCATGCTTATTTATAGTGAAAGCTGATGCAAGGCATGGGAATTTCATGTGCATGTGTGATGAGGGCCTCCATGCATGGGCCTGTACAGGCGCATGGGAGGCCTAAATCCAATTGATTTGGCATGCTGAAATGTAATTGAGCAGGTTTGGACGTGCACATGTAATTGAATTGGAGTGTGCATGAAGTTTTAACAATGTTTCCAAAAATGCACATAAATCTTCCCTTCTTCGAAAATGCATCTTACCAAAATGAAACATGGCCTTGTGGGTAATGGTTGGAAAGGTATTGACCTGAGGAACAATTGTTATGTTGAACAAAAATCCATTTGGAATTGGGAAATTTGTGAAAACTGATCATAAAGTTCAAGGTGCAAAACATGTTCATGTGAATTTTGTCAAAATGGACCAACTTCAAGCCCTTCTGTTTCAGTGATGCAAGCCTCAAATGACAAAACCTTCAACACCAAAGTTGTAGACCGTTTCAAGAAAATCAATCTGGACTCAAATTTTGCATCATTTGGATTTTTTATGAGAAAGTTATGGGAACTTGAATTTGGACTTTTTCACATTTTAATGACTTTGGTCCAAAGTGACCTATAATGTTTTGCATTATCACATGTATTTATTTTAAGATTATGAAACTTTGTTCAACATAAAAAATGAAGTAGACATCTTAAAATTTCTAATGCATTTGATCCCACCTCAAAAGCATGAAAAATGAGTGAGTTATGTCCTTGGGAAGTTGACCCAAAATTAGGGTTTCAGTCAAAATGACCTATAATGTTTTGAAATGGATGATGACCTTCCAAGCTTCAAATCAAATTTCGATGAACATTAACGTTGTTCATATGGTTCTTAAGAACATTATATCTCTTGGGGTCATCTTAATTTGACAAACACATCAAAAGTTAGGTCTCAGTGGATTTCAAAATAGTCAGATGAATTGACTGATCAACTTCTTCAGTCCATACCTCAAACCTTGATGAATTGATGATTGAGGACACTCAAATAAGATCAAATATGCATGAAGTTATGAATTAAAGAAATTCCCTTTATTGTATTTGATCATGGGTTGAGGTTGCTTCATGGGCAAGGCACAGTCAATGCACAGCTGAATTAGGGTTTCCTTGGGAAACAATCCTCAAGCCCTTTGGTTTGCTTTGATCAAATTGACAAATTGAGATACTTGGGAAGCATATATGATGATTGAGATCCTTGTGAACCATTGTCATGCTTGCTTTCACCTTCATCTGGTCATATTGATGAGCATATGGGCCTCCTAGGAGCCTCGGATCTTATCGTTGCTCAAGCTACAAAACAAAAGATGTTAGTGACATATTTTTGTGCTTTTGGTTAGTAAACAAATAAGAAAAGAAATAATATACAATTCAAGCATGCTTGGTGGTCACAAACCAACTCACACAAGTTCCCAGCCTAGGGTAAAGAGCCAAGATGATATGATCCTTGAGGCAAATGCAATGTGCAATGATATGATGCCATGAGGGATCTTAGGGTCAAAATTAGGGTCTTACAATTACTATCTCTGATTTGGGGTCCGAGAAGCTGGGGACCGTAGAACATTTAACCCCTCTTGGCCTATTTAGGACGTAGTGCGGAGACTGTTCATGTGTAGACTTGATAACAGTTCTTACGTGATACTACAGTCAGACGAGTTTCTCTTGAGAATATTATGGGTTGATGAGTCAGTCATCCTAACCTGTAATATCCGATAGATGGAATTAAGACTCTGGGAACTTTTTACAACATGATTTACATGATTTATCCTTAGTTCACTCCTTTGGGATGGTTCTTACCCAGACTTCATGCTCGTGACTCACAACAAACCCTTAATTCTTGGTTGATCCAATCAAGTCTTGTCAATATCAATGGAACTTGGGTGTTGATAAGGTGTAAACCATAATCCACCAAAATGGACGATTGATCTTGACAATGACTTGATTCATCCCTTGACATTTGTTTGTTTGCCTTGTGTGTGATCCCTTATTTGTGATTGTTGCGTTCATGCATTCATGCACATCATAACATTCATCACACGAAAATTTCAGGGAACTGAGGTGTTATTTGAAAATATTTTCAGACCATGGATTGTGGACGAAGGAACACTAAGAAGTACAGTTTCAGATGTCCCGACTTGAAAGAGTTAAGGAAGCTAGCATCTTTTGTATTAGATCCCTTGGACTTCAAACAACGCCATGGAAAGCTTCTGTCTATCTTATCTGCTGATGTAGTTGAAGGACTTCTTAGTGTGTTGGTTCAGTTCTATGACCCTCTCTACCGTTGCTTCACTTTTCCGGATTATCAGCTTGTACCTACGTTAGAGGAGTATGCCCGTCTCTTGGGAATACCTGTTTCTAACAAAGTTCCCTTTAGTGGATTGGAAGAGATTTCCAGATCTCGTCTTATTGCTGAAGCTCTTCACTTGAAGAAGTCTGAGATAGAGGCTCATTGGGTGAAGAAAGGAGGATTATTTTGGTTGACTTCTGAGTTCCTCATCAAGGAAGCTACTGCCTTTGCTCAAGCCGGTAGGGTGGACGCTTTTGAAGCTATCTTTGTATTGCTCATTTATGGATTAGCTTTGTTCCCTAATATTGACGGGTTTTTTTGATGTTAACGCCATTAGAATCTTCTTGATTGGGAATCATGTGCCTACTCTTTTAGGAGATATGTACTTATCTTTTCATCTAAGGAATTATAAAGGTGGTGGGACTATCGCCTGTTGTGTGCCTCTTCTGTACAAGTGGTTTATTTCGCACTTGCCTCAGACGCCTGCTTTTATGGAGAACAAACAATGTCTACGGTGGTCTCAGAGACTTATGTCTCTCACTAATGATAATATAGTTTAGTATGACACTTTATTGAGTGGTTTGGAGATTATTTATTGTTGTGGTGAATTCTCTAATGTGCCTCTCATTGGTACACAAGGAGGAATTAACTACAACCCCGCTTTGGCTCGTCGTCAACTTGGGTTCCCCTTGAGAGGCAAACCTAATAACACTTTGTTAGAAGGTCTTTTCTATCAAGAGGGTAAAGATCCCCAACATTTGAAGCAGAAGATTATGCATGCTTGGCATAATGTGCATAGGAAAGGAAGATCCGAGCTTGGTCCGTGCAATTGTGTAGCTTTGGAAGCTTACACTCTTTGGGTGAAGAAGAGAGCTTTGGAGTTGAAGATGCCTTATGCTTGTGAGAGACCTATGTCTATGGTTGTGGTTGAGCCATTAACTCTCCCTAACCAAATGTAGAGGAGTTGAAAGACGTGCTCGCCAAGATGAAACAAGAGAAAGATATGTGGGAAGAGCGTTTCCATGCTTTGAGCAGAAAGCATGAGGAGTTGCAACTTGAGTCTAAGGATAAAGATGCACTTATTAAGCTACTTAAGGACCGAGTGTCAAAGAGACAGAGATATCCAGAGGTTTCATCTTCCTATAGTATGCTTCATCCTTCTGTCGCTTGGAAGAAGATTGTTGATCAGCTTGTCCTTGCGAAGACTCAGATGAAGGCTTCTTTTTAGACCGAGATCCGACGTATTCGATGGAAGTATGCTCCTGCCGCCAGATCTTCTGATGTTTTTGTTAGGGGTCCTTAGGATGACTAGTCTCCTTTTCTCTCGTATTTTGTATTTTTGGTTTCTGAAATTGTACTCAGTGTAATCCTTCCAATTATATAAATAAAAGAGATTTTATGGTCATATCAAATTGTTGCAATTATTGTTATATATATATATATATATATATATATATATATATATATATATTATATATATATATATATATATATATATATATATATACATTTTCAAATAATATAGTAAGTTCCTTGAAAAGAAAAACAATCAAGCATTGCATTTCATGTATCATGTGCATACAGGTTTCTCTTTCGCCAGATGTCTTATTGGTATTTCTTCTGTGCTTCAGCCAAGCTGACTCATCGATACAATACCCGTTATAGCGGTAAATTCATGATCATCAAGTTATGGATAAGCTAGACATTAAATAACAAGAGTCGCCATCGTGCTTTTATTGTTTCCAAGGGAAAAGGGAAAAAGTATGAACGAAACCCAAGAATAAGAAGTTTTCAAATCAAAACTAATAAAATGTCAGAGATTACAGGTAAGGGGGTTGGTTACACAAAGGGAAGGTGTTAGCACCCAAAGTGTCCTAGGTACTCCTAGGGACCCCTTTCTTTCGTGCATATGTGTTTTTGTACAAATTGATGTTAGCAAGCAAATAGAATGGGTGGATGAGAAAAGAATTCATTAATTATATTTTTCTGTTTGACAAGACCTTCGCACTTGTGCCTACGTACCAACATAAAAATGAGGGATCAAAACCTCGTAGTTCGTGGTATCAATTTCAAAGTGGATGCATTACTTTTAACAAAATTTAAGTTTGAAAGGCACAAAGGCCTAAAATGGTTTGAATGAGTTAGTTCTTTTTGGCTTTCGAAAATTTTAAGTCAAGTATAATTAAGTACATTTACAAGTTTGATTAAGAAAAGAAGTTTGGAAATGCAATGGCTTAAGGCCAAAGTTTCTAATTTGCAATATGGTCTAAGTTTTGGAAAACAAGCACAAACAAAGAAGTTTTTAAAAAAAAGGGGGGGGAGAGATTTTGAAATTAAAGAAGTGGGGAGGAAATGGAGAGACTAATCCTAAGTATAAATTTAAAAGTTAAAAGTTGAAAAGATTTGACCAATGTGATGTAATCCCATATACAAGAATGTCATATAGAAACCCAAATTTCCCTCGAACTTTAGAATCAAGCAACAAACAATGCACAAAATATCAACTTGAAGAGCAAGGCATCAAATAAAGATAGCCACATCCAAGCTTAGCAACTCCATGATCTTTCTTCAAATTTGCCCATGTAGCAGATGAATTTCAAGATGTCACTAAGTCACAGGTTTAAAATAACACCTTCACAATGATAATGTTGCAAATGAACTCAAATGGATCTTCAATGATGTATTATATGAATTTTCAAATTACAAGCACTTGGTTACATGAAAGTTGGCATTGGCCAAGTCCTTTGCATAGGGAGTGTTGCCAAAATTCTAAGTCTAATTGTCTTAGATCAAACCAACAGTCCAAGCAAGATATTTTTTAGGGTTTTTGTTCTTATTATGTACATTAATGGTCAAATACCACACAAACAAACACAATATACACAAACAAAGTATATCACATAATATGGTCCAAGTGGACAAAGTGAAAATGACATTAATATAAACAATTAGAATGGTATGAATAATGGAAAATGAATGAAGCTTAAAAATTAAAGTGCGTTAAAAATAAAGGTTTGAAATTAAATGTTAGTGGTTAATAGGTTAGAAGTTAGTATTGCTTTTTCTTTTTTGTTTAAGTCATTCTTTGGAGAACACTCAACCCACTTATCACAAGCATGGATCCTTGAACCAAGACACTTCCAAAGGAAGGAAAAAAGGCCAAGTTTCCACACAATACCATGAAAGAGGGGAGACTTACAATCTCACTAACTAGAATGTTATGCCTTTTGTGTCAAAATTTAGCGCTATGTTAAGCAATAGTAATTGGACTTATGTAGAAGTCACAACTATTTGAGGTCGGGCAATAGAACTTTGGTGTTAATGCATGTTAGAGACATAGTATAATGGACTATACTCATGAAACATACCACACACAAAAAGAATATACAAAAGTGGTGGCTTAATCTCATCCATACTCATGTTGATTTTGCAATCAACTAGCCTTAGGATATAGAGATATCACAGGACCATGACATGAATGCATAAAGAAGGGGAATGAGATGAAGAGGGAGGGGGAAGTGGATCAAACTCAAATTGGACAAAGGAGGACTTTTACCAAATTAAGATCATTCATTAATTTTTGGAGATGGAATATACATTTCATCAATCCCCTAAATCCAATGATCTTAACCTAGCAAAGTCAAATCAACCTTGACCAAGGCCCAACAACACAAGTTAAACTTACACAAATCAATCAAAATGGCTTAACACAATTATTTGACATTTATTCAATTTAAAAATACTAAAAATAATGCATTAAATTAAATATGGTTGGTCAAATTCCTAAAACCTCATCAAAAGACCAAAGAAATGGCCATGAGATTTATCATAGGTCAAACAAGGTCAAAGGACCCTGGAGAAAAAATTCCAGAATTTTTGGAAACTTAAAAGTATTTTTAAATAATTAAAAATGATCTCAAAATCAACTAAATCATTAAAAATATTAATAATGATCCAAAAAATAATTTTAAATCAGAATATGAAAGAGGATTTTATTTAAATTTTTTTGGTGAAACTCTCATATTTTTTGGATCAATATTAAAATTAATAAGAATTAATGAAAATCAAAGGAATAAAATAAAAATCAGAAATTATAAAAAAACGTTGACCACTTGATCTCCCTCATTAATTGAGGTGGCAGATCAAGTGGACAACAAACGCGCGTTCCATGATGGAACTCAGTCAACGAGCCACACAAGTGGTAATCAAAACCAACGCTTCTGATTAAAACAAATTGAAAAGGATCAATGGCTCTGAACCGTGCCACCTCACTGCCGGAGCCAAAGGTCGGTCACCTTCTCAGGCGAACCTCGCCGGACTGGTTCAATCATCACCATGATTAAAATAAAAAAGAGGACATGATCTGAAAGAGAAAATGGCGTAAAGCACGAATCTAACCTCAATTTTAACTAACTCCAAATATATAGAAAAATATGATGAGTTGAATTTTGAGGTGTGTCAACTGAGTTGCTTCGTTTTGACCTCAAAGCAACTCAATCTTCTTGCCTACATTGGTACGACTTCAAACAACCAAAGATCCAAGAAAATTGATGAGAATTGAGTGAGAATCGAAGAGAAGAACAAATATGGAAAATACCTTCAATGCTGTGCGGAACTTGGTCTCTCTTGCTTCAATTCATGGTTGGTCTTGCTCCAATAGCTTGCAAGAGTGGTTTAGGATTGGTACAAAGCTTTGGATCCTGGAGTTTTTGAATCTCCAAACAGTGAGATTCAAACTCAATTTTCAAGTGAAAATTATCAGGTTTTCCTTTGAATTGTGAGGGTTTGAAGAGTGGAGGCAAAGCTGGCGCGCAAGGATCCTCTCAAATGAGCTTAGAGGGTCTCTATTTATAGCAAATTGAAGTGTTATTTGCACACTTGAAATTTCTTCCAAAATTGGCAATGTCATGTTCATGCTTGCATGGGCGTGTACAGGCCCATGAAGCAATGCACTAAGGTCCAAATTCAACTGTGTTGAAGTCTGAATGAAGCTTAATTATCAAGACAAAGTGAAATGGTCAATTGAAGTTTTGATTTTGCCAATTGATGCAGGCCTGTTAACACCATGCGCAACCCTAGCAATCCTTATCCAAAATGAATGAATTAGGACTATTTAGAAAGCTTAGATCAAGAGGAAATACTCTTATGTTGACCAATTTCCATTTGGAACCTGGATCATGGTGAAGTTTGAGGTAGAAGTTTGGAAATTTCAACATGTTGAAATTTTTTCTAAGTGTTAAGTCATATACTTCAATATTGCACCTTGCTTAATTTTTTATGTGAGCTCCAAATGAGAAAAGTGTCTTCATAAAAGTTGTATCTATTTAAAATACCTTAAAAATGGTCACAAATTTGACATCATTTGGATTTAGAATGATAGAGTTATGCATTTTTGAAGTTGACGAAAATCACTTGTTCAATGGTATTGGTCCAAAATGACCTATAATGTATCCTCATATCACATTCTCATAAAAGTTGATTTAGCTTTCACTCCAAACATAAAAGTTAAATTAGACATATTTAATTTGATTGTGAAACTTGTAAATATTTCATCTCAGAAAAATTGAGCAAGTTATGGACTTGGGAAGTTGTCTTTCAAATTAGGGTTTAGACAAAATGACTTATAATGTTGCAACATAGAAATTAACTTTTCAAGCAAAATTAACTCTAAACTTCAACATGAAAGTTATATGGAATGTCATTTAGAGTAATTTTATCTTGGAATCATTTTCATATGATGAAAATTGTAGGAGATATAGTCTAGGGAGACCCAATTTTGATAAGATGAATTCATCTGGCCAACCACCATCAACCAACTTGCTAACTTGCAATTCTCTTGACTTTTTAGGCTAATGGTAGATCATATATGGATAAGATGATGAAATTTAAAGTGTCCCTTGAAAGATTAAATAAATTGGTGAAGAAGCTTGTTGAAGAAGTTACTCAAGATACATAGACAAACTAGGGTTTCCAAGGCAAACCAACTCCAAACTCTTGAAGAAATCTTGATAAAAATAACATGTAAAGATCATTGGGACTCATATATTATGCTTAGAGACATTGTGGATCATTCCTTGGTTGTGCTCTTGGCCATGAGGGTCTTAAACCCTAGATATGAACTTGATAGATCAATGGGGATCATGCCTTACCTACAAAAGAGTTAGACAAATGCAAAGACATATTTTTGGTATTTTTGTTAGGAAAATGATAATATACAAGTATGATACAATCACATGGTGCTTGGTGATCTCTCCCAAAACAAACCCAATGAAAGAGGGGTAAGGAGGATTCCAATGTGTAATCCCAATGCTAGTGCATATGATGAAGTTGAATGAGGGATCTTGGGGTCAAAATTGGGGTCTTACAGCTGCCCCTATTTAAGGACATTCTAACTAAGGAGGTGAAGGTTAAAATCTTCATATCGACTCATTAGAATGGGCTTAAATAACAACATATAGAAACAAATTTTGGTCCCTAAGAGACCTCATGATGCATATGATATGAATGTAAAAGCAAATTCTCTGTGGGGAAATGTTGCCACAAAGGAAAAGAAATCAGAGCACCCGAAAGTCCGCAGTGGCACAACACATTCCGTAAGGAAAGCTCACCGGGGATACAGAGACTCTGGGGGAATAGAAGGGTTATGCATAAGCCAGGCTATGACTTAAAAACTACTAGGAGACTAGAGGAATTTCATAAAAATGGAAAAACTCAGCTGGGGAAACAAAAACATTTGTAGGCGAAACGAGTAGATTAGGATAAAATTGACATACTTGAATCATGCATGAACAATGATTTCACCAAAGAAATGCGCACTCAACTCAACTTGGGAAGAAATAGACTTCAACACAAGAGGAGCAAAAATTTATTATCCACTACCGATTAATGGGTAAGGAGATAATAAAGATCTGACAGAGAAGACATCCGTCATCGGTTAGGATGAACATATCAATGATGACTCGTTGGGAACCTCCAAGAGGGTGTATTCATTACCGGTTACAGGATAAGAATGGCCTTGTTGGGGAAAACTACAGAAATAGGATTTACAAGTACCAGTTACTGGGCAGAAGATCAAAGATGAGAATATCCGTCACCAGTTAAGGTGAACATGTCAAGGATAAACTCATGGGAATGAAAATCCGTCATCGGTTAAGATGAACATATCAAGGATAAACTTGCCTGGAGATGTCAAGGAGGATATCCGTCATCGGTTAGGATGAACATATCAAGGATAAACCAACTAAACAAAAAGTAGGAATTACATCTATCGAATACTGGATAGAATACCAATCAAACAGAAAATCCGTCATCGGTTAGGATGAAAGTATCAAGGATAGACTCTGTGAGGAGACAAATAGGAATTATATCAATTAGTTACTGGATAAAATATCAAAGAGAAAATATCCGTCACCGGTTAAAGTGAACATATCAAGGATATACTCTGCAAAGGGGAGTAAAGCAGGATTTACAACTACCGGTTACTGGGTAGAAGACCGCAAAGAGAAGAAAACCCGTCATCGGTTAGGATGAACATATCAAGGATTAACCCTTTAGGGGAGAAAAATAGGGATTACAACTACCTTTTTACTGGGTAGAATACCAAGAATGAGAGTATCCATCATCGGTTAGGATGAACATATCAAGGATAAACTCACAACAGAGGAAGAAAATATCTGTCATCGGTTACGATGAACATATCAAGGATATACTTCCTGGGGAAACATAAAAATGAACCCGCTAGGGATTCCACTGGGGAGAAAATAGGGGTACTTTTCCGGGTATTGGGCAAGAAGTAATAGACTGCAAACCAAGAATAATATTACTAGTTACTGGGTAATAAACTCTTAGGGGACCCAAAACATGTATCTAGGTAGGATCTAGAAAGAAATGGTCAATCAAGACTCAACCCAATGAGGATATATCTCAAGGGGAGTGGTTCCATCCAGATAATCAACTAGGGAGGAAACTGAAATACTAACCATGCACGAGGAAATAACTCAGTGGGGAAAGGAGAAAGGTTAAAGTCTTTCTACTTAGGGGGCTGACACTCTATATTTGAGGGAGGACAGACATCAACCTCGTATGGGGATAAAGTAACGCCATAACAGAGAACAAGTGTGATGATGCAACTATGAAATTATATGAGTGTATATGCATATGTATATGTATATATGATGATTATGCTGACAAAACGATCGCAAAGGATACAAGGGTTTCGCAGAATTTGAATCATCGGTACAATTCTCAGTCAATCCACAAAAGAGGGAGACAACTGCTGGAGAAAAGAGAGATCAAAGTCCCAAAGGCCCAAACCTAACTGGGGAAGAAGGAGATCTGCTGAGAAAGACTTTTATCGAGTCTACGGGGAATTTTAGGTCAACACCATATCAAATGGGGAACAACCACGCAGAGGATAGTTGCTCAGAAACCAGGAGAAAACTCTGACTGGGAGTGAATATGATGGTGATTGGTAGGGAAACCAAAATTCTGCCGAAATCATGCAAATTACCGTAACAAAATGTCCGCACTCAGCTGGGAACTCGGCTGGGGAAAAGCGAACAATAATCGTCTAGAGAAATCAATAAACACCGAGTGCTGAACAATGCTGTCGGGGATGAAAGAGAAATTCCACCTACTTCTTAGGGAGAACCAATACTGCTCCACACTTAGGGCTTACTGCTTTCGAACCACTGTTGATATTCCTTCTAAAAGAAATCGATCGTTTAAAATTAGTGCTTTTATATGTTTTAAGAAAACATGTTTTCATTAAAACTTTAATTTTCAAAAATGATTATAATAAAATGTAAAACTATTTGGCTGAAATGAATAAGAGTAGAAATAATTGGATAAAAGCTCAACTTTTTTTAATAGAATGGTAGTTTGTAAATGACAAGACTCCATAGATCTTTACAAAGTTGAAAATGGTAATTTACATGGAAAAGGGTTACATTGAATACAAATGACCACTAATCCTTCCACCAAATCTTCATATCCACTGTGCTCTTGGCCGCTACTGGGGATGATGGATCACCGTCGACCGTTGTGCTCAACTAAGTCTCCAAATCTGAAGATCAATAGGATGCAATTAATTGCCATAATCCCTAATTTTTGCATAAATTTCCCCAAGATGGGGTACTCAACTTATCGGGATAATTCTTTTCTGTTTTTATGTCTCTAACTTTTGCCTGGATCGCCCTTTCAGGTTTTCAATCCACCGAGATGCTCATTTTTGCCTAAGCCGCCCTTTCGGGTTTTCAACTTAGCGAGTTGTTCTTTTCCTTTTTTAGGCGAATTATTTCTTGACTGCATCTGCATTCACAAGACGAGTGAACTCTTCACCATCCATAGTTGTAAGAATCAAAGCACCGCCTGGAAAGGCTCTCTTGACAACATATGGGGCTTCATAATTAGGAGTCCATTTTCCCCTAGAATCTTTCAAAGACCAATTTGACATTTTAGACCAAGTTGTAGCTCTTTCAAAGACCAACTTGACATCATTTGGATTTAGAATGAGAGAGTTATGCATTTTTGAAGTTGAGGAAAATCACTTGTTCAATGGTATTGGTCCAAAATGACCTATAATGTATCCTCATATCACATGCTCATAAAAGTTGATTTAGCTTTCACTCCAAACATCAAAGTTGAAGTAGACATCTTGAATTGGATTGTGCAAATTGTAAATCTTTCATCTCATAAAAATTGAGCAAGTTATGGCCTTGGGAAGTTGACTTTCAAATTAGGGTTTAGACAAAATGACCTATAATGTTTCAACATAGAAAATGACTTTTCAAGCAAAATTAGCTCTAGACTTCAACATGAAAGTTGTTTGGAATGACATTTAGAGTAATGTTTCTCTTGTAATAATTTTTATATGATGAAAATTGTAGGAGATATGGTCTAGGGAGACCCAATTTTGATCAGATGAATTCATCTGGCCAACCACCATCAACCAACTTGCTAAATTGAAATTCTCTTGACTTTTTAGGCTCATGGTAGATCATATATGGATAAGATGATGAAATTTGAAGTATCCCTTGAAAGATTTGATCAATTGGTGAAGAAGCTTATTGAAGAAGTTACTCAAGATACCCAGACTAACTAGGGTTTCCAAGGCAAACCAACTCCAAACTCTTGAAGAAATCTTGATCAGAATATCATGCAAAGATCATTGGGACTCATATATGATGCTTAGAGACATTGTGGATCATTCCTTGGTTGTGATCTTAGCCATGAGGGTCTTAAACCCTAGATATGAACTTGATAGATCAATGGTGATCATGCCCTACCTACAAAAGAGTTAGACAAATGCAAAGACATATTTTTGGTATTTTGGTTAGAAAAATGACAATATACAAGTATGATACAATCAGATGGTGCTTGGTGATCTCTCCCAAAATAAACCCAATGAAAGAGGGGTAAGGAGGATGTCAATGTGTGATCCCTATGCTAGTGCATATGATGAAATTGCATGGGGGATATTGGGGTCAAAATTGGGGTCTTACACCCGTGCCAATCACTCAAAGATTATGGAGCATCTTGAACAAGAGAACAGAGACCTGAAGGATGAGATTGCTCGTCTGACTGCTATGATGGAGTTAGTCCTAGCTGCTCAGAGCCCGTCTTCTCCAACACCCGTAACTCCTCCTCCTCAGAGGACTGTCATTTCCGAGGTGGCTATCTCTACCAGTCCTGCAACTGCTGCTCATTTTGCACCCATCATGCCTGCAGAATTCCCATGGGGAATGCCATCGAACTTTGTGCCTGAAGGTTTTGCACCTACCTTTGCTTCTCTGCCAGCATCTAGCCCGGTCATATCTGTGTCGCCGCCTGTTGTGCACACTCATCCCCATGAAGAAGACACCATCTATCATTCTGAGCCGTCTGAGGTCCTTGATGTGTATGAGAAGATGAACGAGATGAAGGACCAATACCTTGAGCTGTGAAAGGAATTGAAAACTTTGAGGGGTAAGGACTTGTTTGGGAAGAGTGTTGCAGAACTTTGTTTGGTTCCAAATGTCAAAATTCCGGTAAAATTCAAAGTGCCTGACTTTGAAAAATACAAAGGGAGTACCTATCCACTCAGTCGTTCGTTGATGTATGCTAGAAAGATGTGTACTGAAACAGATAATGATCAGCTGTTGATCCATTATTTTCAAGACAGTTTGACCAGTGTCGCTCAAAGGTGGTACATGGGATTGGATAGTGCAAGCATCCGCACGTTCAATGATTTGGGTGAAGCATTTGTGAAGTAGTATAAGTACAATATTGATAATGCTCAAGATAAAGACCAGTTGAGGTCTTTGTCTCAGAAAGATAAGGAGACATTCAAGGAGTATGCTCAGAGATGGAGAGAGCTTGCTGCTCAGATTACCCCTCTATTAGAGGAAAAGGAGATGACTAAGATTTTTCTTAAGACCCTGAGCTCATTTTACCATGAGCGAGTGATTGTCAGTGCCTCTAGTGACTTTACCGAAATGGTAAACATGGGGATGAGGCTTGTAGAAGGTGTCCGAGAAGGACTGTTGTCTAGAGAGGAGGCGTCATCCAGCAAGAGATATATCAACAATTTCAGCAAGAAGAAGGAGAGTGAAGCTAATGCAGTTTCAGTTGGAAGGAAAAGGAGGCCTCAGGTAAGAAGAAATTAACCACCCCATCAAAATCATCATCAAGTATCATTAGTAATTTCGGTATTTTCAGCAAATAAGTCGGTACCAATTTAACAACAACAACGTCAACAACAACAACCACATCAACGAACAAACACCTACAATAACAACAATACCAACAATCATCAACAAAAAAATTTTGAGAGGAAGAAGGTCTCTTTCGACCTGATTCCGATGACATATGCAGAATTATATCCCTCTTTGGTTCTCAAGAACCTGTTACAACCAAGAAATCCTCCACAAATTCCCGAACCACTTCCTTGGTGGTACAAACCAGAACTCCACTGTGCTTTTCATCAAGGAGCTCCCGAACACGATATAGAGAATTGCTATCCCCTCAAGTATGAAGTTCAGAAGCTGGTTAAGAGTGGATTGGTGTCCTTTGAAGACCGTGTGCCAAATGTTAAAGCTAACCCACTACGTGTCAATGGGAATTCATCTATTAATATGGTGGACGGTTGTCCAGGGGAGTTCAAGGTATTCAATGTACTTTTCATTAGAAGGTCCTAGGTGACGATGCACAAGGATATTTGCTTGGTGAGTGATTATGAGCATGATCATGATGGTTGTGCTATTTGCAGTGTCAATCCTAGAGGTTGTACGGTTGTGAAAAGGGACATCCATCGGTTGATGGATGAAAGCTGGATTCAGATTGTTCAATCCCATCATATAGATGACGATGTCAATGTAATAGTACCAGTTTTTAAAACTCCTAAGAGAGTGGTTATTCAATACAACAGCAGCAACAGTAATATCGTCAGCAATCGATCGGTATCGCCGTTGGTAATACGGTTGGCAGGTCCAGTCCCGTATGCATCCGATAAAATTTTCACGTATCAGTATAATGCTACTATGGTGAAAGATGGTCAAGAGGTCCTGTTACCTACAACCAGTTCTGTTGTAAGCATTGCTGATGTTACTAAGGTGACCCACAGTGGTCGTGTGTTTGGGCCACTGTTCCCAAAGAATATAGAAGATTCGACTGTCAGTAAGAAGGTGGATGTGCCTGTAGTAGAATCTGTTAGTACTCCAAAGTGTTAGTATGGTGAATCCAGCGGCTTGAAGCCTAATGACGATGATGAGGTGCTCAAGCTAAATAAGAAGAATGAGTTCAACATGGTGGAGCAGTTGCTCCAAACCCCCTCGAACATTTCAGTACTGTCTCTATTAATGAATTTAGAAGTGCACAGAGAAGCACTGCACAAAGTTCTTGAACAAGCGTATGGGGAGCATGATGTTATGGTGGATCAGTTTGATTATATTATGGCTAAGATCACTTCCTGTAACAATCTCAGTTTCTATGATGAAGAACTCCCTAAGGAGGGTAGAAATCACAATTTGGCTCTGCACATTTCAAAGAACTGTAAGGAGGATGCTTTGTCGAATGTGTTGGTCGACACTAGTTCCTCATTGAATGTATTGCCAAAGTTAACTCTTTCCAAGTTGTCATACCAAGGAGCGCTTATGAGATATAGTGGCATGATCGTTAAGGTTTTTGATGGTTTGCGCAAGACTGTGATTAGAGAGGTGGACCTTCCAATGAAAATAGGTCCGAGTGACTTCCAAATTACTTTTCAAGTAATGGATATCCACCCGGACTACAGTTATCTATTGGGAAGACCATGGATCCACGAGGCAGGAACCGTTACTTCAACATTGTACCAGAAGCTGAAATTTGTCAAGAATGGGAAGCTTGTTATTGTTGGTGGGGAGAAGGCATTGTTGGTCAGCCACCTGTCATCTTTCTCTTATTTTGAGGCTGAGGATGAGGTTGGAACTCCGTTCCAAGCCCTATCTATTGTCGTTGAAAAGAGAGTTGGGGCACCCATGTCCTCATTCAAAGATACAAGGAAGATTGTTGAAGGTGGTCAGTCTGAAAAGTGGGGGCGAATGGTAGAGGTCTCCGACAACAAGAGTAGAGCCAGCTTGGGTTTCCAACAAGGTTCATCAGTGGTTAGATATGAAGATGTACAACTCAGCTTCCGTAGCGGAGGGTTTATTCATGGCAATAAACAACACTTAGCTGTTGTGCTAGAGGATGATGAAGAGGAAGACTGCACCATTTTTGTGACGCATGGAAAGGCTTGCAACAATTGGACCGCTGTTGATATTCCTGTTATTATGCATCGATCTAAGTAATTGCTTTTATTTGTTTTTGAAAATCCTTCTCCTATGCCTAAGGGAGAAGTGAACATTGTTGGGTATTTTCAATTCGATCATCAATAAAATATAATTCTATTCATCCACATCTATGATGTTTTGTTTTTACTTTTTGCTTTATTCTGAAAATGGTAATCACAAAAAACATAATAAATATAATTGTCCATCTGCATAATATTTGGTCACAAATTCACTTCTCTAAAATCAAAATATTAAATCATTATGCAGGTTGGCTTCTAACCCCATTGAATACAATGATCCTTCTCCTTCTCCTAATTTTGAATTCCATGTGTTTGAGGATGAGGAGGAGCGTGATGAAGAAGTAAGTGATGAATTGTCTCGTCTTCTTGAGCATGAAGGAAAAGCCATTCAGCCGTTCGAAGAGCAGATTGAGCTAGTCAACTTGGGTTCCGAGGATGACGTGAAGGAGGTCAAGACTGGGTCTCGACTGTCTCCTGATGTTAAGAAGGGGTTGGTTGATCTTCTCCGAGAGTATTCAGATGTGTTTGCGTGGTCCTATCAAGACATGTGTGGTTTAGATTCTGAGATTGTGGAGCATAGATTGTCGTTGAAGCCAGAATGCCCACCAGTCAAGCAGAAGTTGAGAAGAACTCATCCTGATATGGCAGTGAAGATCAAAGAAGAAGTGCAAAAGCAGATTGATGGTGGTTTCCTTGTTACTGTTGAGTATCCACAGTGGGTGGCTTATATTGTGCCTGTGCCGAAGAAGGATGGAAAAGTCCGTATGTGTGTTGATTATAGAGATTTGAATAAACCCAGTCCGAAAGATGATTTCCCTCTGCCACGCATTCCTATGTTGGTAGATAATGCAACTAAATTGAAAGTCTTTTCGTTTATGGACGGATTTTCCGGATATAATCAGATCAAGATGGCACCCGAGGATATGGAGAAGACCACATTCATTACATCCTGGGGAACATTCTGTTATAGAGTGATGCCTTTCGGTTTAAAGAATGCTGGTGCGACTTACCAAAGAGCAATGACTACTCTTTTTCATGATATGATGCAGAAAGAGATCAAAGTTTGTGTTGATGATATGATTGCTAAATCTATTGATGAAGAGGAACATGTTGAGCATTTATTGAAGTTATTCTAGCATTTGAGGAAGTACAAACTCCGCTTGAATCCCAATAAGTGTATGATTGGTGTTCGTTCTAGTAAGTTGTTGGGCTTTATTGTCGTTGAGAATGGTATTGAAGTTGATCCTACTAAGGTCAAAGTAATACAAGAGATGCATGCGCCCAAAACTGAGAAGCAAGTCAGAGGTTTTCTCGGCCGCTTGAATTATATCTCAAGATTCATCTCACACATGACTACCACATGTGCGCCGATATTCAAGCTTCTTCAGAAAGATCAGTCTTGTGATTGGACCGAGGATTGCTAGAAAGATTTTGATAGTATCAAGGAATATCTACTCGAGCCTCCAATTCTGTCTCCACCTGTTGAAGGAACACTATTAATCATGTCTTTAACTATGCTTGAAGAGAGTATGGGTTGTGTTCTAGGTCAGCAAGATGAGTCTGGAAATAAAGAAATTTCAATTTACTACCTCAGTAAGAAGTTCATCGACTGCGTCAATATATGTTGAATCTTACTACTTGGTGGATATCCAAAATGGATCCAATCAAGTATATATTTGAGAAGCCTGCTTTAACTGGGAGGATTGCCCATTGGCAGATGTTGTTATCAGAGTATGATATCGAATACCGATCTCAGAAAGCTATCAAAGGTAGTGTCTTGACTGGCCACTTGGCTCACCAACCGATTGAAGATTACCAGTCAGTGCAGTATGACTTCCCTGATGAAGAGAACTTGTACTTGAAAATGAATGATTGTGATGAACCATTGCTTGAAGAAGGGCCAAAACTTGGTTCCCGTTGGGGCATGGTATTTGATGGAGGTGTTAATCAGTATTGTAATGGCATTGGGGCAGTGATTATTACTCCTCAAGGCACACATTTTCTGTTTACATCTAGATTAACTTTCAAGTGTACAAATAATATGGCAGAATATGAAGCTTGCATTATGGAGCTTGAAGAGGCCATTGATCTCAAAATCAAGTATTTTGACGTCTATGGAGATTCAACTTTGGTGGTGAATCAAATCAAAGGTGAATGGGAGACGAATCAACCCGGTTTGATGCCCTATAGAGATTATGCGAGAAGGATGTCAACTTTCTTTACAAAGGTTGAGTTTCACCATATCCCTCGAGATGAAAACCGGATGGCATATGCTCTTGCAACGTTGGCTTCAATGATTATGTCGAAATATTGGAATGAGGTTCCCAATATGACTGTGATACGTCTTGATAGGCCAACTCATGTGTTTGTCGTTGAAGAAGTCAAAAATGAAAAGTCGTGGTATTATGACATCTGTTTCATCCAAAGTCGGATTTACCCGTCTGGGGCATCTTTGAAAGATAAGAAGACTTTGAGAAGATTAGCCGACAATTTCTACCTGAATGGTGATGTTTTGTAAAAGAGAAACTTCGATATGGTTTTGCTCAGATGCGTGGATAGACACGAAGCAGACCTATTGATGACTGAAGTCCATGAAGGTTCCTTTCGTACTCATTCCAATGGACATGCAATGGCTAAGAAGATGTTGTGAGCAGGTTACTATTGGATGACAATGGAATCTGATTGTTGCAAGTTTGTGAAGAAATGCCACAAGTGTCAAATCTATGCAGATAAGATTCATGTTCCTCCGACACTGTTGAACGTCATTTCCTTCCCATGGCCCTTCTCCATGTGGGGAATCAATATGATTGGCATGATTGAGCCTAGAGCTTCGAATGGACATCGTTTCATTTTGGTGGCTATTGACTACTTCACAAAATGGGTTGAAGCGGCATCATATGCGAATGTAACCAAGCAAGTTGTTGTGAGGTTTATCAAGAATCAAATTATATGTCGTTATGGTGTGCCAAGTAAGATCATTATTGATAATGGATCGAACTTGAACAACAATATGGTGGAAGCTCTTTGCAAAGACTTTAAGATTGCACACCATAATTATTCTCCCTACAGACCTAAGATGAATGGGGATGTTGAAGCTGCAAATAACAACATCAAGAAGATTATTCAGAAGATGGTTGTAACATATAAGGATTCGCATGAGATGCTCCCATTTGCTTTGCACGGGAATCGTACATCTATCCGCGCTTCAACGGGGGAAACCCCTTTCTCTCTTGTATATGGTATGGAAGTTGTGCTCCCCATAGAGGTTGAGATCCCATCATTGTGTGCGCTGATGGAAGCCAAGTTGACTGAGGCTGAATGGTGTCAAACCAGGTATGACCAGCTGAATTTGATTGAAGAGAAGAGATTAACTGCCATGTGTCATGGTCAGTTATATCAGCCGAGGATGAAGAAGGCATTTGATAAGAAGGTCAGACCTCGCGTATTCATAGAAGGTGACCTTGTGCTCAAGAAGATTTTATCTAATTATGAAGGCCCATATGTTGTTAAGAGAGCCTTTTTAGGCGATGCTTTAATCCTTACAACTATGGATGGTGAAGAGTTCACTCGTCTTGTGAACGCAGATGCAGTCAAGAAATACTTCGCTTAAAAAGAAAAGAACAGCTTGCTAAGTTGAAAACCCGAAAGGGCGGCTTAGGCAAAAATGAGCATCTCGGTGGATTGAAAACCGGAAAGGCAATCCAGGAAAAAGTTAGAGACATAGAACCGAAAGATTTATCCCGATAAATTGAATACCCCACCTTGGGGCCATTTGTGCAAAAATTAGGGAATATGGCAAGTAACTGCATCCTGCTGATCTTTAGACTTGAAGAGGTTCTTGAGCACAATGGTCAGTTTTGATTCATCTTCCCCAATAGCAGTCAGGAGCACAGTGGATATCAAGAGTTGATAGAAGGATTAGAGATCATTGTATTCAATGTAACCCTTTTCCATGTAAATTACCATTTTCAACTTTGTAAAGATCTATGAAGTCTTGTCATTTACAAACTACCATTCCATTAAATAAAGTTGAGCTTTTATCCAATTGTTTCTACTCTTATTTAATTCTTCCAAATAGTTTGAAATTTTATTATGATCATTTTTGAAAATTAATTTTTTTAATCAAAATCATGTTTTCTTAAACATATAAAAGAATTAATTTTAAGCAATCAATTTCAGTTAAAAGGAGTATCAACAACGGTTCGAAAGCAGTAATCCCTAAGTGTGGAGCATTATTGGTTGTCCCTAAGCAGTAGGCGCAATTTCTCTTTCATCCCCGACAACATTGATCAGCATTTGGTGTTTGTTGATTTCTCCAGACGGTTATTCTCTGTCATCCCCAGCTGAGTTGGTTGATTATTCCCCAGCCAAATTTATATTTGGTCTCCAACAGAGTTAAAACATTTTGTGGTTCCTGTAGGACTTTGGTTTCCTCACCAGTCACCGTCAGATTCGTTCCCAGGCAGAGTTTCCTCCTGGTTTCTAAGCAGTTGTTTGTGTTTATCCCCTGCATTGGTTGTCTCCCATTTGATATGGTGTTGACCTAAAATTCCCCGCAGAGTTGATAACACTTTTCCTCAGTAGATCTCCTCCTACCACAGCTAGGGTTAAACCTTTGAGATATTGATCTCTCTTTTCTCCAGCAGTTGTATCCCCCCTTTGTGGATTGGCCGAGAATTGTATCGATGATTCAAATCTGCTACATTTTGTATCTTTTGTGATTGTTTTGTCAACATAATCATCATATATACCTATACATATACCTATACACTCATATAATTTCATTGTTGCATCGTTGCGCATTGAAACTCATTCCTGTAATTCTTTTTCTCTATTATGGTGGTACTTTATCCCCATATAAGTTTGGTGTCTGTCCTCCTTCAATTGTAGAGTGTCAGCCCCTTAAGCAGAAAGATTTTAACCTTTCTCCTTTCCCCACTGAGTTATTTCCTCGTGGATAATGATCGTTTCAGCTTCCTCCCCAGTTGATTATCTGGATGGAACCGCTCCCCATGAGTTATATCCTCATTGGGTAGAGTCTTGATTGACCGTTTATTTCTAGATCCTACCTAGATAGATATTTTTTGTCCTCAGAGAGTTTATTACCCAGTAACTGGTAGTATTCTCTTTAGTGGGCAGTTTGTTACTTCTTTCCCAATACCTGACAAAAGTAACCTTGTTTATCCCCGGCGGATTCGTTTTCACGTTTCCCCAAGAAGTATATCCTTGATATGTTCATCCTAACCAATGACAGATATTTTCTTCCCTATCTTTGAGTTTATCCTTGATATGTTCATCCTAACCGATGACGGATATTCTCACCTTTGGTATTCTACCCAGTAAAAAGGTAGTTGTAATCCCTATTTCATTTCCAAGAGGGTTAATCCTTGATATGTTCATCTTAACTGATGACGGATTTTGACCAGTAACCATTTGGATTAAGTTTTCGTTACCGATCCGACAAGAAACCGAGGATTTTGAAACACTGTGCAAGCATTTTTGATACTTTTCGAGTAAATTTTACTTCCGGTTTCATATTTAAACATTTTCATTCATTGTTATATTTTAATTATATTTTCGTGATTTTATGCGTGGGATAACTATGTTTTTGTCCGACAGGTCTAGGAAGAAGAACCAGGGAACTCGGAGCGAAGGTTTTGATGAGCGGGAGCGGTTGAAGATCAAAGTCATCCAATTACTTGTAATGTGTAATTTTTATCTTGCATTTGTTTTAAACAATATGAGTAGCTAAACCCCCCAATGCTAGGGGGTGTCCCAGATTTAGAACTGTAACGAATTTGAGTTTACATTTGAAGTTATAATATTATTTTTACGGTAACCTTTTAATGTGTTTATTGCTTTCTCTTTCGGACCAATCGAGATTGATTTGTGGTTATCAATTAGGCTGGACCTCCATTGATAAGGTTTTCATAAGGTTACTCTACAGTAGATATCACCTAGGACTAGGGATACCCTGTATGAACCAGAGTATTCTTGATATTATAAAGCTTAACTTCACCTTAATTGGCTATGGACATAAAAATTAGGGTAGATTGATTAAAGGTTTTCTCATCAAGGACTTGGGAGAAAATACCCTTAAGAACTGGTAGTAATTGATATTTGTTGATGCAATAGTGACTCAGAGTTGTTACAGGGATAAATCATACACCTTTCCTGGCATTATTCCTTTTTCCCTGTAAACCTTTATTTTCATCCTTATTTGCTTCTACCTTTATTCTTATATTTTTACACCTATAAACAAAATTAATAATTTTTGTTTAATTGAATGATAATTTAAACTCGATATTGACTTGCAGTCCTTGAGATCGACATTCAGGGAATTTCCCCATTATTACTATAAAAGGCAAAATAGTACACTTGTTATTTTCCCGATCAAGTTTTTGGCGCCGTTGCTGGGGACTGCCAAAATATAGAGTTTAATTTTAAATTCAATTAAAATTGTGTTGCTCTACAATAAAATTATTTTTCTATCATTTATAATTTACTAATTTGTGTATGCGAGGAGAACCCTCAGATGAACTTCTTTTTGACATAGAGATCGAGAGAACCCTTCACCGAAGACGCAAAAATCAAAGAGTGGATTCCAAAGAAGAAAGTACCTCTGATCACTCAAAAGTCAAAGAACCAATGGCTGATGTTCCTCCAATTCCACCTCCTCCACCTCCAGAAAGACTCCTGGGTGACTATGGAGGTGAAAACGCATCGGGTGGTCGATTGACCATTGTCAACCAACCGGTGAATGTGATGAATTTTCAACTACATCCTAGCACAATCAATCATTTAGAAAGAAAATCTTTCACCGGAAAGGTTAACGAAGATGGCAAGAAACGCCACCAAAGATTTCTGACCATGAGCACCATGCTAAAAATTGATGGTCATACTGATGAAGCAAAAAAATTAAGAATGTTCCCGTTCACTTTAGCTGAAGATGCGGAAGAATGGTTCTATTCTCTTCCTGCCGGCAGTATCACATCATGGGAAGAGATGGAAACTGCATTCTTAAATGAGTACTTTCCAGCATCAGTATTCCTGAGAAAAAGGTATGAAATTCTAAATTTCAAACAGAACGATGGTGAATCAATGGGAGACGCCTATAAAAGATTCAAAGGGTCTTAGTAGCGTGTCCAACTCACCATATGGATCAGACCGAACAAATGCAGATGTTCGTTAATGGGCTGAAAATAAAAACAAAATAGTTGATTGATACAGCAGCTAGTGGCTCAACAAATTTCTCAACAGCCACTGGTATCAAGAGGATTATTGAAGCAATAGCTGCCAATGAGCATCTAGAATTATACGACAGGTGTACTAGTCAGCCAGAGGGGGTGATTGATCTAAAATTAGAAATAAATAAAATCTGTCTGGAAGACACAATTGCTACCGAAGTAGACAAGAAGTTGAAAGCTATAAATATAGGTACTCAACAGATAGCGCAGGTCCATCCAGCTCAGGCTAGCACTTGTGAAATCTGTAATGGACCTCATCACACGGTCTATTGCTTTGCTACTCCCCAACAAATTGAAGAGATCAAATTCTTGAAGCAGAATAATTCCTACTCTAACACTTACAACCCAGGTTGGAAGAATCATCCAAATTTCTCCTAGAAAGATCAGAGAGGGAATGTTCCGCAACAAGGTACAAGGCAATATCAGACTCAGTATCAACAACAGCAGTAACAAGAGGCACCTAAAAAGGTTGAATGGGAAATTGCCATTGAAAAATTAGCAGCCAGCAACATGCAACTTCAAGAAGAAACCAGGACTAATCAGAAAAACACAACGGCCTCCATTAAAAATCTTGAAGTCCAAATGGGTCAGATAGCACAACAGTTAGCTTCAAATTATCAAGCCTCGGGTACCTTACCTAGTGGTACGGTAACAAATCTGCGGGAACATCACACTGTTAACGCTGTCGTAACCAGAAGTGGAAAGTCAACCGAGGAAAACAGTATGGAAAAAGATGGATTGTTAGAAGTGGATTTAGAAATCATGGAAACCAAGGACCAAGATGAAGAAGTAATACTACCACCTGTCAAGGAGAAAAACAAGGTTTCAAAACCAGTCATGAAACTCCCTTACCCTCCAAGACAGAAAAAGAAAGATCAACATGAGAAGTTTTTTGAGAGGTTACTGGAAATGTTCAAAAAGCTGGAAATAAACATCCCTTTTTCTGAGGCTGTAGCGGGGTATTCGTTACCTTATGGTTTATTGACTAAACCAAAAGTAAACGTACAATTCGAGTCGCCACCGCACTTTTATTTGTCCAAAGGAAAGGCTAAAAAGCGAACAAAAGCCAAGTAAGAAGTCTTATCAAATCAAAAACTAATAAAAATGTCAGAGATCTGGGTAAGGGGGTTGGTTATGAAATAGGAAGGTTTTACGCATCCAAAACATCCTTGGTACTCTAAGGGAACCTCTTTTTGCAAATGTGTGTTGTAGGTTGGTATTTATGAAAATATGTACAAAAGATTGGAGGGATGAGAAAATAATAGATTATATTTACAATTTTGTTGTTCGAATGAGTGAACCCATTGCCTACGTACCATCACAAAGGTAGGATCAGAACCTCATAGTTCGGGGTAAAAATCTCAAAGATTGGTGAATTGATTTGATCAAAAGCCTTAAGGTCTTTTGTTATCAAAGGGAGAAAACTCAACCTAAACCAACAATCCACCATGTGAGGAAGGCTTCAACATACTAGTGAGGGGTTAACCCTATAATAAGTATGGAAGACTTAGAATCCAATCACTAAGGATAAGGTGAGGTTTACATCAACCACTATGATAACTCAAACCTATGACTAATGTTTATGAAAAGGTTTTAACAAAGGTGGCCATTGGAACCACAAAAACAACTTGAAGTGAGTTGTATTTACAAGTTAGATTTATTTACAAAATGAGGTCAAAGTTGAATTAAGATTTATTCACAATGAGTATTGATGAAAAGATTTTGAAAAGTCAAAGGCATAATGCCTAGGTTTCTAGTTTGGAAACAATGTCAAAGTTTAAAGAAAATATTTGGCTTGGGTTAGAGTGGAGGGAAGAAGAGAAGGGCTAGTCCTAAAGCATACAAGGATAAGAGAGAAAAGATAAAACCCTTGGAGTTCCTTTTCTTGAAATCATAGAGATGATTCAAGATGCTCATTTCCTTTGTACTTAGCAGACACTCAAGCAATCAAACAAATATATTCAAGCTCCTAGGATATCCATTTGGCTTGTCTCTCTTAACTTGGCTACTCATGACAATGGTCCTCCTTATTATCTCAAGATGGAATCCCTATCACACAAGAGCAAACATCAAAAAAGTTCACAACACAATAAGAGGAATGGACAAAGAATAAGTTTTGGAAAGAAGTCCTTTGAAGTCAACTTGGAGATTTAGCATTCTAAAGGCATGAGGCCTAGTTGCTCTTCAACAAGTTTAGTATTTTAAAGGCATGAGGCCTAGTTGCTCTTGAACTCCTTTAAGCATAGGTAAGTCCAAATTCTAAGTCCTTTCTCCTTTTTGCATTGGGTTCACACAAAACAAACAAAACAACCACAAGGCAACAATATATTTATATACAATAATGAGCTCAAATGAGCAAAAGGAAAATGACATAAACATAAAATATGTGCTCAAATGAGCAAAATGAAAAGCAATATGAATAAATGAGCAAGAAAGTAAATTGCATTAAAGTAAAGGTCAAGAAATTAAATGCTCAAATTAAAGTTAGTGATTAGTAGGGTTATGTTAGTTTGTCATAAGACAATTTAACGTTATGTTAAGCAATCGTAAGTGAACTAATGTAGTAGTCACACCTATCTGAGGCCGGTCAATAAAACTATAGGCAAATAAACATAAGTTAGAGATCATGACTAGTAAGCCAAGCTCCACAAACTTGCCATGTCAAAAGAAAAGAGGAAGGCCTTGTATGGACTTTAGGGTTTTTGCTTGACCCTGAAGCAACCTATCTTGGACACAAAGTAACGCACTTGATCTTGGATCAAGTTGAGTTTGATTTGGATCAAAGAAGGTTAAACCTCTCATTTGTCAAGACCAACCATAAGACATTAACTCATTGGCCAAAATAAAAAGAAAGAGATGAAGATGAAATGAACGAAAAGAGAAATCAAATATCAAACACAATTGGTCAAAAGTGAATCAAATCATCATCAACCAATGCCAAATAGAAGAGAAATGAAGATCAGAAGTCAACAAGTCAAACATATTTTTTTTGTATTTTTGAATTAAAAATAAATGCAAAAATAAAATGGACAAAATATGGTCAAACCTCAAATTTAATTCAAATCAACTTCAACAAGTCCAATTAAATTCTCATAGGTCTAACATGGTCAAACAAGCTTTTACAAATTTTCTCAATAATTTTTGAAATCAAAAACTATTTAAAAACAATTAAAAACAATGAAAAAATAACACAAATGAATTAAAATCTCAAATAAATCTCAAATCAATTAAGAAATTGATGAGACTATTTTTCATTGACTTATCATGATCCATATGTGTTAAGAAAATATTTTTGGATTTTTCAAATATCAGAAAGTAATTAAAAATGAATTAAAACTATTAAAAACTAAATAATTCACAAAAAATATTAAATGAAGTCACAAAAATAATTAAGAATCAAAATATGAAACTAGGTTTTTCAAGAAATTTTTTGGCATTGGTCTCATATTTTTGTGACTTCAAATAAAATATTTATGAATTTTTGAAAATAAAAGGAATTAAAATGGAATTAATAGAAAATAAGAAAATACCAAAAATGCGCAGCCACAGGATCCTTTCATTAATTGACGTGGCAATGATCCTAAGGCTCAGAGGCGCGGTCACACGATGCATTGGAGTCAAGCGCGCAACACCATGATTTAAAATAGGTCAGCACAATGAAAGGCAACGATTAGAACGTTTGAGCAAGATCCAATGATCCTGAAGCTACCACGTGGGGATGGTGGTGGAAACCACCATCTTCTCCGGCGATCTAACCAAATCCGGCCACCACACGCAGGAAATCAAACCTCAATGAAAATGAAAAGGGAAGGTATCAAAATGAAGTTGAGGTGATGTACATCACCCCTATAACCATGGACCCTTTTCATAGTTCCTATTTAGAGAGAAACATGAACTTGAAGATCATGGTGCATGAACTGAAATTGCACGATTTACAAAATTGAGACTACCACTGGCCTGCCTCAAGCATGAGGACTTCAGAAAACAACACAAACCAAAGGAATTCACATCATATAGCAAGATCTAGATCAAGAAAGTTTGGTGATATACCTCTGAAATTGAGCTTCAAACAACACGAATTGTCCAAGCTCTTGATCCAATTTTGAGCTGGAACTGTGATGATGATGCAAGGTTAAGGAATTGAGCTTTGAAGATCAACTAATGATGTTGAAATTCAAGCTTGAAATTGAAAATGAAAACTAAAAATTCCTTTGGTGAGGGTTTGGTTTTCAATTCAGCAGCACTTCAGATCTCCTTATGGTTACCATTTGAATGAGAATGAGCTTCTATTTATAGCTGGAATGGATGCAAGGCAATGCTTGGCTCGTGTGCATGAAATTTGGATCCTCCATGCATGGGCCTGTACAGGCGCATGTGAGGCCCAAGAAAGAATGCAAATCCATACTGAAATCATGTGGAAGTGAATTGGACGTGCAGTTGGCTTGGCATTTGCTTGTACATCAAGTTATAATGTGAAATGAAAAAATGACCATAAACATTAAGATCTTCGAAACTCACTTATGGAAAGTCCAAAAAATTAATGTGAGTAATGTTTAGAAAGCCATTGAAATAAGGAACAAAAGTCATGTTGGGCAAAAATTTATTTGGAGTTTGGAAATGAATGAAAACTGGCTGTGAAGTTTAGGGTACAAAACATGTCTAGGTTCCCTTTGAAAATTTTCATCCAAAGCAAGCTTCTTCAAGCCCTTCTATTTCAATTATGCAAGCCTCAAATGGAAAAACCTCCAACATTAAAGTTGTACATAGTTTCAATAGTATCAATTTAGACTCAAATTTAGAATCATTTGGATTTTTTATGAGAAAGTTATGGGCACCTGAAGTTGAGCATTTTTCAAATTCAATGACTTAGGTCCAAAGTGACCTATAATGTTTTGTATTATCACATGTGTTTATTTTAGGATTATGAAATTTTGTCCCACATAAAATTTTAATTTTATATCTTAAAATTTCCAATGAATTTAGTCTAACCTCAAATTCATAAAAATTAAGGAAGTTAGGTCCTTGGGAAGTTGACCCAAAATTAAGGTTTCAGTCAAAATGATCTATAATGTTTTGAAATTAACGATGACCTTCCATGTTTTAAATGGATTCTTGGTGAACATTAAAGTTGTTCATATGGTTCTTAAGAACACTTTTTCTCTTTGGGTCATCTTCATTTGACAAACACATCACAAGTTGTGTCTCAGTGATCCTCAGTTTAGTCAGATGACTTGACTGGTCAACTTCTCAAGGCCAAACTTCAAATCTTGATGAATGAATGATTGAGGGGCCTCACATAGGAGCATTGGAGCACATGATCACTTGAGCTTCAAACCAAAAAGAGTTAGTGACATATTTTTATGCTTTTGGTTAGTAAAAAAAATAAGAAAAGCAATAATATACAAATACAAGCATGCTTGGTGGTCTCAAACCAACTCACACAAGTCCCAAACCTAGGGTAAAGGAGCCACACATGCTATGATCCTTGAGGCAATGCATTGAGCAATGATATGATGCCATGAGGGATCTTAGGGTCAAAATTAGGATCATACAGATGCCCCTATTTAAGGTCATCCTAGCCGGAGATATGGAGGTTAAAATCTTCGTCTCAACGAGGTAGAATGGGCTTAAATAATAACAAAGAGATGAATTTTGGTCCCTAAGAAACCTCATGATGCAAATGTATGCATGAAAAAATAAAATCTTCATGGTGAATAATTGCCACAAAGGAAAATAAATCGGAAGAAACTGAAGATCCATAGGAGTAACACACTCACTAGGGGGACAGAGACTCCGGGGGGAAATAAAATAAAAATGCGTGAGCAGGTCACGACTTGAAAAAACTTGCTGGGAGATACGAAGGGATTCCATGAAAATAAATTGATGGAAAGACTCGAGCTGACGCAAAGATGCATGTATTGGGGAATATGCCAATACAACAAAACTATCCACAAAGGATAGATCGGATAAATATCCGGGCTCAGACGAGGACGTCCACAAAGGACCCAGCTGAGGAAGAAACAACGAGATATTACCGGTTATTGGGTAATAAACTCAAAGAGAGACATGTTGTCAAAACACCGGTTACTGGGTGAGGGAACAACACGTTCAGGGAGAAAGAATATCTAAGACCGGTATAAGGGTGAGAGATATCAATCGTCCAAAACATCTGAGGAGGACCCAAAAGGCACATCTCAACTCAGAAAAATCTGACTCCATAGGGGACAAAAGTCATAATAGGGAGCAGAAGGAAGGAACACCGAGGATACCGGTTACTGGGCATATAATAGGTGACCAGCCAGGCGTGAATTGGGAACAAATCCAAGACACTCATCATCCGAAAGGAGGGCTGAAAAAGCAAACTCAACTTACATGATGGTCATTCGATTCCACAAGGGAATACGAATCTTACTCAACTAGGGAAGAAAAAGACTTCAACTGAAGAGTGCATGAGATATATTATCTATTACCGTCATAACATAGATAACATACTCGCATGGAAGATTATCCACAACCGGTTACTGGGTTAATAAAGGATAAATCAACCGAAAAGAAGGGACATCGAGATACCTGCTACTGGGTATAAAATGATGACCAGGGTAAATGAAAGATGACTCGCTGGGGATGAATTGCTTGATAAGAGCAATTATCCAAGAGATATATCACCGGTTACTGGGTGATATACTAAAAAACGAAGGAATATCAATACCGGTTACTGGGTAAAGATAACCAACAAAGAGGGGATTACATCTACCGGTTACTGGGTAGAAAACCACAGAAATAGGACTTACAACTACCGGTTACTGGATAGAAGGCCACAAGATCCACTAGGGAAAAGGATGAACAGTTACTGGTTACTGAGAAATTGAGCAACAGATCCACAGGGAACTACAGGGGAATAACAAGAAAGGAGTCAATCTAGGAACAAACTAGAAAGACACAATTAACAAGACTCAACCCAATGAGGATATAACTCAGGGGAGTAATTCCATCCCGATACACAACTAGGGAGGAAACTGAAACAATAATCATCCATAAGGACTTAATTCAATGGGGAATAAAGAAGGAAAGATAGACACTTTCTACTTATGGGGCTAACTCTATATGGAGAGATCAAACACAAATATCTGCTTGGGGACGAACATTTCACCAATAGCAGGAGATAATAGTGTAGCGGGGTATTTGTTACCTTTAGATTTATTGACTAAATTAAAAGTAAATCATACAATTCGAGTCGCCACCGCACTTCTATTTATCTAAAGGAAAGGTTAGAAAGCGAACAAAAACCGAGAAGTTTTATCAAATCAAAAACTAATAAAAATGTCAGAGATCTGGGTAAGGGGGTTGGTTATGCAATGGGAAGGTTCTAAGCACCCAAATCATCCTTAGTACTCTAAGGGATCCCTTTTTGCAAAGTTGCATGGTAGGTTGGTATTTGTGAAAATATTTGTGCAAACATGATTGAGGGGATGAGAAAGGAATATACAAATTATTTACAATTTTGTTGTTTGAATGGATAAACCCATTGCCTACGTAGCATCATAAAAGTAGGATCAAAACCTCATATTTTGGGGTAAAAATCTCAAAATATGGGTGAATTGATTTGATCAAAAGCCTTAAGGTCTTTTGTTATCAAAGGGAGAAAACTCAACCTAAACCAACAATCCACCATGTGAGGAGAGCTTCAACATACTAGTGAGGGATCCACCCTATAATAAGTATGGACGAATTATAGTCCAATCACTAAGAATGAGGTGAGGTTTACATCAACCTCTATGATAACTCAAACCTATGGCTAATGTTTATAAAAAAAAGTTTTAACAAAGGTGGCCATTGAAACCATAAAAAAACAATTTGAGTGAGTTGGATTTACCAATTAGAAGTATTCACAAAATGATGTCAAAGTTGACTTAAGATTCAATTCAAAATAAGTATTAATGAAAAGAGTTTGAAAAATCAAAGGCATAAGGCCTAGGTTTCTAATTTTGAAAACAATGTCAATGTTTGCACAATCTGAGTTTGGCTTGGGTTAGAGTGGAGAGAAGAAGAGAAGGGATATTTCCTAAACATGCAAAGATGAGAGAAGAGAATAAAACCCTTGGAGTTCCTTTCTTGATATCATAAAGATGATCCAAGATGCTCCTTTCCTTTGGATTTAGCAATTAACTCAAGCAACCAAACAAATATTCAATCAAGCTCCTAGGATCTCCAATTGGCTCGTCTCTCTTAACTTGGATGCTTATGAAAATGGTCCTTCTAATTAGCTCAAGTTTGGGATCCCTATCACACAAGAACAAACAATCAAAATGTTCACAATGCAATATGTGGAATGGACAAAGAAAGAGTTTTAGATTAGGGGTCCTTTCAAGTCAACTTCAAGATTAAGCATTCTAAAGGCATGAGGCCTAGTTGTTCTTCAATCAATTTTAGCATTCTAAAGGCATGAGGCCTAGTTGCTCTTGAACTCCATTAAGCATAGGTGAGGCCCTAATTCTAAGACCTTTCTCTTTTTTGCATTGGGTTCACACAAACAAAGACAAAACAAGCACAAGGCAATAGTATATTTACACAATAATGTGCTCAAGTGAGCAAAAGGAAAATGGCATAAACATAAACATGAGCTCAAATGAGCAAAGGAAAAAGACAATATGAATAAATGAGTAAGAAATTAAATTGCATTAAAGTAAATTGCAAGAATTAAATGCTTGAATTATAAGTTAGTAATTAGTAGTTAGTGTTAGTGTGCCATAAGGCAATTTAACGCTATGTTAAGCAATCGTAAGTGAACTAATATAGTAGTCACACCTATATGAGGCCGGTAAATAAAACTATAGGCAAATAAACACAAGTTAGAGACCATGACTAGTAAGCCAAAAAGCAAGAAGCAACCTATCTTGGACACAAAGCAATTCACTTGATCTTTGATCAAGTTGAATTTGATTTGGATCAAAGAAGGTTAAACCCCTCATATGTCAAGGCTAACCACAAATCATTAACTCATTGGTCAAAAGAAAAAGAAGAAGAAAAGAGATGAAGATGAAATATACAAAATGGAAATTCAAATGACATAATCAAAACACATTGATCAAACATGAATGGAATCAACATCAATCAATGGTAAACAGAAGTGAAATGAAGATTAGAAGTCAAGAAAGGTCAAACATATTTTTGGTATTTTTTGGAATTAAAATAATACATAAAATAAAATGAACAATATAAGGTCAAACTCCAAATCCAATTCAAATCAACTTGGATAAGTCCAATTTGATCATCATAAGTCTAACATGGTCAAACAAGGTTTGACAAATTTTCTCAACATTTTTTGAAAACAGAAACTATTTTTAAACAATTAAAAATGAAGAAAAAATAACATAATTTGACTAAAATCTCAAATAAATTAAGAAATTGATGAGAATATTTTTCATAGACTTATCATCATCCAAAGATGTTAAGAAAATATTTTTGATATTTTTGAATATCTTAAAGTATTTAAAATGAATTAAAAACAATTAAAAAAACAAAATAATTCACATAAAAATTAAATGGAATCACAAAAATAATTAAAAATCATATTATGAAACTAGAATTTAAGAGAAATTTTTTGCAATTGGTCCCATATTTTTGTGATTCGAAATAAAGAAGTTATGAATTTTTGAAAATAAATGGAATAAAAGACAATAAAACAGAAATTAAGAAAATAGAAAAAAACCAGAGGCGCACGATCCATCTCATTAATTGACGTGAACATCATCAACGGATCAGAGGCGCGCGCTTACTATGTACATGAGTCAAGAGCGAAGTATCATGAATTAAATGAAGTCAAACATAACAAAGGCCAGGATTAGATCGTGGCTAATGGAACCAAGGGCCAAGGGACTCCCACGTGGGGACGGTGGTGGAAACCACCGTCTTCTCCGGTGAGCTCACTAAATCCGGCCACCAGTTGCAGGTTTTGCAACCTCAACCAAATCAAACGATCCTTATACCAAATTAAAGCTAGGGTGATGTACATCACCCCTGTAACTTTGGATTGTGCTCTAGATCTCTATGGAAGGAGAAATCAGAGATGGAAAATCCAGGTACTTGATCTGAAGTTCAACAATTCACAAAATTAAAGCCACCATTGGCTTGCCTCTCACACGAGGACTTCAGAAAACCAAACCAACACAAGCAATGCACAATATATAGTGAGATTCGAAGCAAAACAGTTCAGATGGAAACCTTTGAAGTGCAGCTTTGATGAGCACGATCTAACCAATCTCTTGCTTGCAGCTTGATCTTGAGGTATGATATGAGTGCAAGGCTTAGGAATTAGTATTGAAAATCAACTGATGTTGTTGAAAATCAAACTTGAAAAGTGAAATGAAAACTCAAAATTCCTTTGGTGTGAGGTTGGGAAATGATTTCAGCAGGGTTTCAGGCGCCTTCAGGTTGATAATTGAATGAAGTGATGCATCTATTTATAGTTGCAGCTGCAAGGAATGTGTGACAAGCTCGTGTGCATGAGAACTAGTTCCTCCATGCATGGGCCTGTACAGGCGCATGTGAGGCCCAAAAGTTAATGGTTTTGCAAGCTGAAATGATTTGAAGCAAGTTTTGACGTGCATATTGAATGGCATTTGCCTGTGTGTGAAGTTTCATCATGAAATGCATAAATGGTCACAAAAGTTCTCCTCTTTGAAAGTCCCATTTGGAAAATCCAAACATAGGTATGTGAGTAATGGTTGGAAAGGTCTTGACATAAGGAACAAAAGCTATGTTGAACAAAAATCCATTTGGAGTTTGGGAAATTGTGAAAACTGGCCATGAAGTTCAAGGTACAAAACATGTATTTGAAAAATTTGCCAAAAAGGACCAACTTCAAGCCCTTCTGTTTCAATGATGCACGTCTCAAATGGAAAAAACTACAACATAAAAGTTGTATGTCTTTTCAATACAATCAATGTGGACTTAAATTTTGTATCATTTGGATTTTTGATGAGAAAGTTATGGGCACTTGAAGTTGGACTTTTTCAAGATTCAATAGATTTGTGTCGCATCGCGCGAAAAACCGGCGGGAAAAGAAGAACAACAGAGCCGCCACCGTGCGTTATTTATCCCAAAAGAGGGAAAGGAAACGCTCAGAGTAAACCTAGGAAAAGACATGGTCTCGCGACCAAAGAGAATGGGTTCGGGAGTCGGTTATGCGAAGGGAAGGTATTAGCACCCCTACGCATCCGTAGTACTCTACGGGATCCACGCACAAAAGGAAGGAATATTGGTTGGTAAACACTGCTCACACTCACACACACTGGCTGAAAGAGACACAAGGAACTGACTGAAACTGACTCGGCAGGATGTCGCATCCTGGGCCTACTTAGTCTATCAGGCATAGACATCAGAGTCCAAGTAGTTCGGACTGGGGAAACGACACATGCTCGCTAGGATATCGCATCCTATGCATACGTATCTTCTCGGACGAGAGAAGAATCAGAGCATTCGTAGCTCGGCTGACACGCACACAACCAAACAAGACACAGGCAAACGTGGAGCCCGACTGCCAATCGCTGGACTTATGTCAGCATCCGAACCTAAACACACGCAAGGAGGCAAACGTGGAGCCCAAATGCCAATCACTGGACTTACATCAGCATCCGAACCTAAACACACGCAAAGAGGCAAACGTGGAGCCCAAATGCCAATCACTGGACTTACATTGACATCCGAACCTAAACAACACAACAGATAGACAGGGAGTCTGGGACTCAGCCTACAACTGTCAAACACAAACAAACAGACAGACAGCAAATGCTAAGGAGTCAGGGACTCGAGCCTAGCAAAGGTCAGACAACACACACAAAAAGAAAAAGGGCGCCCGGAGAGATCAGCTCAATCTCCTGCCTACATACTTCATCTGGTGTGAAGATCAGGGCGATGTAGTTCCCCTACGCAGGGATAAAGGACTAGCCTAACCAGATAACAGAGGGAGACACAACTAGGGAGACTACGACTCGAGCCTAGATGTTATCATGCAAATCAGCCCTAAGTTAAGGTTTCTAGCTAAATGGCACAAGGGCCAACCTATCCTAAGCATGGCTCACACAGGAAGCAAGCCACACATACTTAACTCGCACAGGAAGCAAGCCAAGCAAAACCTAACTTGCACAGGAAGCAAGTCAAACAATCCTATCTTGCACAGGAAGCAAGTCAAACAATCCTATCTTGCACAGGAAGCAAGTCAAACAATCCTATCTTGCACAGGAAGCACACACTATACACAAGCAAGTGGCTCAAACAAGGGTTAGGTTTTAGTCGAGGGGTCATGTCAACCTCAACAAACAAACCTCTGGAACTGGGTGAATATTGCTCTTAACCTTGCCATTGAGAGACTAAGGTGAAGCAGATGAAAGGTGAGTGAAGATAAGACTTCACAGCTCTTATCCCTGGCCTGGGAGAGCTCAAGACAAGAATGTGTGGGTTCAGAAAGTGGGAACCCTTCTACACATTTAAGACTGACTCAACTGTACAATTGTACAAGATCTTGGGTTTGTATCTGCCATGCATCAACACAGTAGTGTGAGCAAAGCAGATGACACACTGAATAGTGGGGGACAGATTGCATATCCCTACCTTCCACCAATTGCCTCTTCACTTAGGAGGACTTTGACTCTATGCAAGGACAAAATTAAACAATCACAAACATTGCCTCTTAAGGAGGACTTCAGACAGTTGCCTGGCCAAGTAACAGGCCAGGTCTTCCAGACTACATGAAGTAAAAGAGACATACCTCGATGCAAATTGCTTATACAAGCAAAGCAAAGCAAAAAGTTCACAAGGAACTAAGCAACTAAAGTACCTGAAATCAGTCAAGCACAGTTAGTATACAAGTCAGAGTTAAATCAAAATGAAACAGACATCAACCAGTCAACACAAGCAAGTGAATGTGCAAGGCACAAGGCTTAAGGCATGTGAGCCAAGCCACCTACAAAACAAACAAGTTAGACAATTATATTCAAGCAAGCTCAATCAAATTGTAATGATCTCTTTGAAGCATTTGTAGCTTAACCTGAAAACATAAGCTCAAAAGTGAGTACCAGGACCACTAGGGCAAGCCTAGGGTCAAAAATAAATGAGAAAGTCAAAACAGCAAGGGATATCCAATCAAAGTCAAGTTTAAACATTCAAGAAACAAACTCAATTGGGTTCACATTCATATCAATCATCATCATCATTTCATGAACCATTTAGGTCAAAACATGGCAAACAGAAGCTCATAGAAGTCAACAGCAAGACTTAACTCAAAAGCAATCTAAACATTTTCCAAAAATCACCAAATAAATCATGATCAAAACTAACACATAGCATGATAAGCATGTCAAATTTCATCCCATTTGGACAAGTGGAAGGCAGTCAATGAAAATCAGAAAGTCAAAGCAATTTTGAACATGCTCAAAGAAGTCAACCAAACATGCATCAACTTAGAAAAATCATAAGTCAATAATGGTGTATGATAAATGAATGGGACTAAAACCATGGCAAAGATGAGGATGTCTAATTATCTCATGTAAAATTTCATGACCATCTAATAAAGTATGAGAATTTCACAAATGAAATGGGAACATGTGTCACACAAAGTCAACAATTGACTAGGCAGGGGAGAAAATCTCAAACAATTAGGAAATGCCACAAATAATTCCAAGAAAATTCACATGTAAACTAGACATACAAAAGTAGGTTCATGCAAAAAATCAGATCAATTGGAGGTCAAGAAGCATGGTAATGAAAATCATGAAGTTGGACATCAATGGTGTGACACAAATTGTCACACCCTAATTCAAAAAATCATATCTCACAAACCAGCAATGATAAATTCACAAACTCTACACCAAAATCACCATGAGTGTGTCTAGTTTAAGCACAAAACATTTGGGAGCCATTGGATACATTCTCATTATTTCACAAATGTTTTGGCAAAGTGTACAAGAATTGGTCACATGTCACAAACCCTAGCCCCATTTAAAAACCATCCATCAAAAAAATTCTGGAAAAATAATGATAAAAAAGTAGAGATCATGATGAACACAACACAAAAAATCCCATTAAATTTGGATTAAAAATGAACAAGTTATGATTTTTGTAAGTTAGGCATGGCAAATGAAACAAACATTACAAAACAAAATGATTAATGGAATAAATAAAGAAACAATGGGGGGGTCAACGCCCCGGTCAACGCGCCAACATGGCCAATAGCAGGACGGCATGGCAGCGCTCTTTTTTTAATATATATTTTAGAAGGCGTTAAATAAATGAATTGGCATTGCGCCCCAGTGGTAAAACACTTGGTATTTGAAGCAAAGGTCTGGGGTTCAAATCCCCCTCGCCCCAGGCCTTTTGGCATTTATTTGGCTTATTGTGTAATGGCCAAATAAATATGCAAAATTCCCAGGTCAAAAAAATTTTTTTTTTTTTTTTTAAATTCAAGAATAAACATATCAATGTGTACATCTCATCATGTACATTAATAATCCAACCTTCATGTTCACTAAATCAAGCTAACAACCAAGAACCAAACAAAAACATATTTGAGTGTGAAACTTTAAATCCATGTATTTCTCTCAATATGCAACCATTTTCCACAAAATTTATATCAATAGAATCAGGGTGAAAGGAACTTCATGATTGTGTGCTTAAAAACCAAAACTGAGCCACGCGAATTCTAACCTTTTTTGAAGCTTTGGCTATGGCAGTGATGAGTTTGTGGTCTTTTGGCCTTGAAAGGTAAAAACAGAATTTCCTTAGTACTCCAGGAGACGCATGGACGAAGAAATGGAGTTCAATGATGCTTGGTTCTTCTCAAAATCCCAACTGTCATGGAAAGGCTCAATGCGAAAGTTTAAAGAACACAGCTCGAAAATGGTGGTTTGTTAGCTTCAATTCAACTCCAGAAAGTTTATGTATATTGGAACAAAAGAAATCAAGGCAAGTCTTCTCTCTTTTTGAAGTTTTGGACAGATTTTTGAAAATGCATAAAATGAAGGTTTTTAGGGTGAGTGATCAATGGTTTTTCTGCCTAGGCCAAAGGATTTGTGACTGCAATTGGTGCTTCTCATGACAGAAAAATGATGGAGAATATGGTGTTGAGCAAAGCCTTCTCTTTGGAGTTTTTTTTTGGAAAATGGCCAAAGTGATTTTTTATGAATGAAGTTTTTTTCTGGTTTTTTTGTGCTGTCCAATGTGGTTCATGTCTGCTATTGGGATTGGTTTTTTGACAGAAAAAATGGTGCACAAAACTGCTATGTGTGAGTACAAAGCATGGCCATGGAAGTATGGATGAAAGTGTCCTTTTTGCCCAATTTCAAGCAAGCAAGCATGGCCTTTGTTTTGCTGGTTTTTTGGCTGCAAATTGAGGCTTCAAACTGACAGAAAAATGATCAAGAATGCTGCTAGAAGTACCAAGCATGGCAAGGTTCATGGGAGTATGGAGTAGCATAGTGAAACTTGTACTTTTTCCAAATTTCAAGCAACTAAGTAATGGCCTCATGTACTGCATAATTTGACTTGGCAAACATGTTTTAAATGATATTTTTGAGCTGTTCCAATTGGCCAAATGTTAGAAAAATGTTTATATCAAAAAGTCAAACATTGGTCAAACTTGCATTTAAATGAGATAAGTCAAAAAATGCCATTTTGATTGGTGAAGTTTTGGCACATGAAATTTATATTTTTGGAAAGAGGGGATCAAATGTGACTTGTAGGAAAAAAACCCACCAAAATTGGCCAAATGGTTTGAGAGATATGGCCCTTTGAAGTTCAAGATTTTCTGAAATCGATTCGATCATAACTTGCCAACCACACATGGGAGTTGAGAGTTCTTGGACTTTTTGGAAATGGGAGAACAAGATCTTCAACTTTCATGTTGGGAAAAAATTCATTTGAAGCTTGTATCATGATGTAAGTTGGAGGATCAAGACTTTCCATTTTTGGTAAGTTTCAGTTACAGGTCCAGTTTCCATTTTTGGAAATTTCTGATTTGGCTTCAAATTCTTCCATGATGGTGTTTGACATGTTATATGAGGACTATTTGGCCATGAATGAACTCTCACAAACCAATTCCAATCATCAAATCACTGATTAAATGGACAGTTGACCAACAGTTGACTTTTAGGGTTTCTGACTGATTGTGCATTGACTGATGACTTCCAAACCCTAATTCCTTGATAATTTGACTTCAAATGATATCCCAAGTTGTATGAACTCTTGATTATTGATCATGGTGCCCAAATTCCACAAGAATGGCCACCATCCACTGCTTTGACCGACTGTTGACTTTTTAGGGTTTTTGACTGTCTGTGTATGAACTGATGATCTCCAAGCCTTCAACCCTTGACATGAACACTTCAAATAGACCTCCAAGTCATGTGAATTTGTTAGACAAAGCCTAAGGCCTTGGTTCAATGAGAAATTCCTTTGCTTGCTTGGTTGACTGATCTCCTGATCAGTTTGACCTAATTCCTTGATTGGCTTGCACTTGAGGCAAATGGGACAATGCAAATGCTATGCAATGGACCATGATATGCTATGACCTAATGTGAAAATGTATGCATAATGATAGGTGCAAATTTGAGGTGCTACAATTTGGTCCAAACTGACCTATAATATTTTGTATTATCACATGTGTTTCTTTTAGGATTATGAAATTTTCTCCAACATAACAATTGAAGTAGAAATCGTAAAATTTCCAATGCACTTGGTCTCACCTCAAAATCATAAAAAACGAAGGGGTTAGATCCTTGGGAAGTTGACCCAAAATAAGGGTTTCAGTCAAAATGACCTATAATGTTTTGAAATGAATGATGACCTTCCAAGTTTCAAATGAATTTTGGATAAACATGAAAGTTGTTCATATGATTCTTAAGAACATTTTTTCTCTCGGGGTGATCATCATTTGACAAACACATAAAAAGTTAGGTCTCAGTGGATTTCTAAATAATTAGATGATTTGACTGGTCAACTTCTCAAGTCCAAACTTCAATTCTTGATGAATGAATGATTGAGGACACTCACATAGGCGCATATATGCATAAAATTATGAATTAAAGAACTTCCCTTGATTTGATTTGATCATAGGTCGAGGTTGCTTCATGAGCAAGGCACAATCAATGCACAGATGAATTAGGGTTTCCTTGGGAAACAATCCCCATGCCCTTTGGTTTATCTTGATCAAATTGGCAAATTGAGATGCTTGGGAGACATATATGATGATTTAGAGCTTTGAGAACCATTGTCATGCTTGCTTTTATCTTCATCTAGCCATTTCATTGGGCATAGGAGTCTCCTAGGAGCAATGGATCACATGATTGTTTGAGGTTCAAAACAAAAGATGTTAGTGACATATTTTTGTGCTTTTGGTTAGTAAACAAAAATAATAAAGGCAATAATATACAATTCAAGTATGCTTAGTGGTCTCAAACCACTCACACAAGTCCCGACCCTAGGGTTAAGGAGCCAAGATGCTATGATCCTTGAGGCAAAATGCAATGAGCAATGATATGATGCCATGAGGGATATTAGGGTCAAAATTAGGGTCTTATAAATAGACAAACATATATGGAAAAGAATTCAATCATGAATATCTGAATGCTATGATTATGCATGTATATGCATGGTTTATGTATGATTAATGCTGACAAACAAACATATCTAACACAAACAGGCTCAAGAACCACGAACGAACATCCGGTATAACATCTCAAAAGAGAAAGGCCAGACCCACAGGAGAAATCATTTCTGGTGGGGATGATCTAATACCATGAGACATAGATCACGACTGGGGACATGCAAAGTCACAACTACCAACTGTCGGGGATCTTCCAGCAGTTCTCGGGAACAAGTGGCTGAATACCAAAAAGATCTACTGTAGAAGAAACTCTACTGGGGAACTTATCAAGGAAAAGATGTGAAACTCCGTGGGGAACAATCATCAAACAGATACACTTCAATCAAGCATTCTCTTCTAACTGCTCAAGAGACATTTCTACGAAGGGGAGAAAGAACCATTTTCTCTACTGAGGAAGGAAACAACACATCTTCCTCAAAATCCCTCAATATGGGAAGAGATCTTCGAACTCGGAGGGGATACAAATTATCAAGCTCGGATTGGGCAACCCTACTGGGGATGGACTGTAAGCAACCCTACTGGGGATAAATCGCTAGTACTCCCAAAGGAACTGTCCTGGCTGAGGGAAATGGAAACGAATCCTTCGTCAACACGCTGTAGTACCGGGGATGAAAAGGGGAACAAGCCCTTCACCAACTGCTCTAGACAAACTTCCTGCTTGAAGAGACAATTTATCTAGAAAGGCAGTTATGCAGGGAACACATGCTTACTCCGCTGGGGACTTCTACTCATACCGGGGAAAGACAAACTTTCTCGTGAATAGATAGCATATCAACTTTTATCAATCTATAAGGGATTTTAGGTCAGTCCACACAAGGGATGACAACCATATAATTGATAAACCACAAATGCTAGTGTTAGACTCTTTGGGAAGCTGATGATGTATCACTCTTTTCTGCGCTCGCTGGGGAGACAACTGGAAAGCTGATGAAGAGGATATAAGAATGCCAGAATAAATGTTTTCCCCTTTTGGAAATCGTACTATCCTTGGGAGAGAACTGAAGATGTTCCAACTATCCCTTTAGTCATTGTGAATGTTCAGTTTGTGTAAAACAGTTTATAAAAACTTTATTCGTTTACAAACAATGATATTTATCACTTAAAACATGCTAACATTTGTTAAACAGAAACAAACAAGAGTTCCAAGAATTGGATAATGGCTCAAATTTATTTAATAAAATGGTAGCCCGCAAATGGCGAAACTCCATGGATCTTTACAAATTTGAAATTGGTGATATATATTGGAAAAAGGATACATTGAACATAATGACCATTTTTCCACCAACTCCGAATCCAATGTATTTGAAGCTTTAGTTGAAGATGACTAAGCGAGAATATTTGATAGATGACAGTTGAAGAACAATGTCTTGTCAGGATGCAGTTACTTGCCAAATCCCTAAATTTTGCCTAGATTGCCCCAGGGTAAGGTACTCAATCTAGCGGGATACATGTATTCATTTTTTTCATGTCTCTAACTTTTGCCTGGACCGCCCTTTCGGGTTTTTAATCCACCGAGACGCTCATTTTTGCCTAATCCGCCCTTTCGGGTTTTCAACTTAGCGAGCTATTCTGTTTTTATTTTTAGGCGAAGTATTTCTTGACTGCATCTGAATTCACAGGACGAGTGAAATCCTCCCCATCCATAGTTGTAAGCAACAAAGCACCGCCTGAAAAGGCTCTCTTAACAATGTATGAACCTTCATAGTTTGGAGTCCACCTGCCCCTTGAATCGGGCGCGAAAGATAAGACTTTCTTGAGCACGAGGTCACTTTCTCTGAACACACTAGGCTTGACCTTCTTATCAAAGGATTTCTTCATCCTTTGCTGATATAACTGACCATGGCACATGGCAGTTAATCTCCTCTCTTCAATAAAGTTTAGTTGGTCATAACGACTCTAGACCCATTCAGCCTCAGTCAACTTGGCTTCCATCAAGACTCTCATTGATGGGATCTCGACCTCCACAGGGAGCACAGCCTCCATGCCATATACAAGAGAGAAAGGGGTTACCCCTGTTGAAGTGCAATCAGATGTACGATAACCATGTAAAGCAAATGGCAACATCTCGTGCCAATCTTTGTACGTAACAACCATCTTCTGAATAATCTTCAACAACCCCATTCATCTTGGGTCTTTAGGGAGAAGAATTATGATGTGCAATCTTGAACTCGCTACATAGCTCTTTCATCATCTTGTTGTTCAAGTTAGATCCATTATCAGTAATGATCTTTTCTGGCCCACCATATCGGCATATAAGTTGGTTCTTTATAAACTACATAACCACCTGCCTGGTCACATTTGCATACGATGCCGCTTCAAGCCACTTGGTGAAGTAATCAATAGCTACGAGAATAAAACGGTGACCGTTAGACGCCTTTGGTTCAATCATGCCAATCATGTCAATTCCCCACATGGAGAAAGGCCATGGTGAGGAAATAACATTCATAAGTATCGGGGGAATATGAATCTTGTCCGTATAAATCTGAGACTTGTGGCATTTCTTCACATATTTGCAGCAGTCAGACTCCATTGTCAGCCAATAGTAGCCTGCTCTCAACATCTTCTTTGCCTTAGCATATCCATTGGAATGAGTACCAAATGAACCCTCATGGACTTCAGTCATCAACAGGTCTGGTTCATGTTTATCCACGCATCTGAGCAGAACCATGTCAAAATTCCTCTAATAAAGCACATCACCATTAAGGTAGAAACTGCCATATAATCTCCTTAAAGTCTTCTTATCTTTAACAGATGCCCCAGGAGGGTACGTCTGGCTTTGGAGAAAACACTTGATATCATAATACCATGGCTTATCATCTTTCACTTCTTCAACTGCAAACACATGAGCTGGTCTATCCAAGCGCATCACAGTAATATTGGGAACTTCATTCCAATACTTGACTATAATCATTGAAGAAAGCGTAGCAAGAGCATCTGCCATCCGATTCTCGTCTCGAGGAATATGATGAAAGTCAACCTCAGTAAAGAAAGTTGAAATCCTCCTCGCATAATCTCTATATGGGATGAGGCCAGGCTGATTCGCCTCCCATTCACCCTTAATCTGATTAACAACAAGGGCTGAATCACCATAAACATCGAGATGTTTGATCCTAAGATCAATACATTCTTCCAAACCCGTAATACAAGCCTTATATTCCGCCATATTATTCGTGCATTTGAAATTTAGCCTTGCTGTAAAAGGAAATGTGTGCCTTGAGGAGTAATAATCACCGCCCCAATACCATTTCCATACTGATTAACAGCGCCATCGAACACCATACCCCATCGAGAACCAGACTCTGGCCCTTCATCGAGCATAGGCTCATCACAATCTTTCATCTTCAAATACAGAATCTCCTCACCCGGGAAGTCGTACTGCACAGACTGATAACCTTCAATTGGTTGATGTGCCAAGTGGTCAGCCAAGATACTACCTTTAATAGTTTTCTGAGCTCGATACTCAATATCATACTGAGATAACAACATCTACCAACGGGCAATTCTCCCAATTAAAGCAGGCTTCTCAAAGATATACTTGATTGGGTCCATTTTGGATATCAACCAAGTCGTATGATTCAACATATACTGGCGTAAACGCTTAGCGGCCCAAGAAAAAGCACAACATGTCTTCTCAAGCATTGAGTACCGAGAGTCACAGTCAGTGAATTTCTTACTCAAGTAGTATATTGCATACTCTTTCTTCCCTAATTCATCTTGCTGACCCAGTACACATCCCATGGAATCATCAAGCACAGTCAAGTACATAATCAATGGTCTCCCTTCAACAGGGGAAGACAGAATCAGAGGCTCAGACAAATACTCTTTAATACTGTCGAAAGCTTTCTGGAAATCCTCGATCCAATCATGACGCTGATCTTTCCGAAGGAGCTTGAATATAGGCGCACATGTGGCAGTTATGTGGGATATAAATCTCGAAATGTAATTCAAGCGACCCAGAAAACCTCAGACTTGCTTCTCAATTTTGGGCGCAGGCATTTCTTGTAGTGCTTTGACCTTGGCATGATCAACTTCAATACCTCTTTCGCTGACAATAAAGCCCAATAACTTGCCGGAACGGACTCCAAATGTACACTTGCTCGGATTCAGGCGGAGTTTGTACTTCCTCAAATGCTGGAAAAGCTTCAACAAGTGTTTTACATGTTCAACTTCCGTTTTCGACTTTGCAATCATATCATCAACATACACCTCAATCTCCTTGTGCATCATATCATGAAACAAGGTAGTCATAGCACGTTGATACGTGGCTCTGGCGTTCTTCAAACCGAAGGGCATCACTCGATAACAGAATGTTCCCCAAGGTGTGATGAATGTTGTCTTCTCCATATCCCCGGGTGCCATTTTAATCTGATTATAACCGGAAAATCCATCCATAAATCAGAAGACATTGAATTTAGTTGTATTGTCTACCAACATATCAATGTGTGGTAGAGTAAAATCATCTTTTAGACTAGCTTTATTCAAGTCATGGTAGCCCACACACATTCGGACTTTTCCATCTTTCTTAGGCACGGGCACAATATTGGCCACCCATTGAGGATATGTAGAAGTCACCAGAAACCCCGCATCAATTTGCTTCTAAACTTCTTCTTTAATCTTCACTACAATATCAGGATGAGTTCTTCTGAGCTTCTGCTTCACAGGCACACACTCAAGCTTCAACGACAAGAAATGTTGCACAATATCAGTATCCAGACCAGGCATGTCTTCATACGACCAAGCAAAGACATCGACATATTCTCGTAGCAACACAATCAACCCCTTCTTCACAAACTCTTCCAAGAGTGCCCCAATCTTCACTTCACGGACGCAGTCTTCAGACCCCAAGTTGACTGTTTCCAGATCCTTAAGATGCGGCTGAATGATCTTCTCCTCATGCTCAAGCAGATGGGTAATCTCATCAGGAATCTCTTCAACATCATCTTCTTCGGCCTCAAATACAGGGAATTCAAAGTTGGGAGATGGTGTTTGATCATTATGTTCAATGGGTTTGATTAACCTGCATAATGATTTTGAGTATAAAAGACATTTCAGAATTCAAACAAGGCAAGTCATTATGCAGATGAAAAGATTGATTTTATTCTCTTTTTTAGGGTTTTATGGTGATCACCAAATTCATGCAAAAAGGAAAAAGGAAAAATAATTTGGAAAAACAAACATTTAACATGTGATTATTGAATGAATATCATTGTATTAATCAAAATATGCCAACAATGTCTTCACTTCTCCTTTTGGCATGGGAGAAGGGTTTTGAACATCAACAGCGACCCAATTATTGCAGATCCCGCCAGGTATGACAAAGTTGCCAAGGTCTTCCTCTTCATCATCTTTCACAATGGCAGCAGCTTCCTGATCCTCAATGGTGTGGATGAAACCTCCACTCTAGAACAACCCACGCTCATTGGAAACACCAGAAGAATACCATATTCCAGCTCAGGATTTATTATCTTCCATGCTCAATGGCCAACTTTGCATCATTATAGGAGACAAATGAAGAAAGTCCTTTCCTTGAAGGCTCAGCAATAGACAAGGCTTGGAACGGAGTCCCAACCTCATCTTCAGCATCAATATAGGAGAAGGAAGATAAATGACTGACCAAGAGAGCCTTCTCTCCCCTATCACCACCAACTTCTTGTTCTTCACGAACTTCAACTTTTGGTGCAGGGTGGATGTCACGGCGCCTGCCTCGTGAATCCATGGTCTTCCTAGCAAACAACTGTAAGACGGATGAATATCCATGACCTGGAAAGTGATCTGGAAATCACTAGGTCCAATCTTGATCGGGAGTTCTAATTCGCCGATCACGGTTTTGCGCGATCCATCAAACGCCTTCACAACCACTCCATTCTGCCTCATGGGAGGCCCCTGGTATGAAAGTTTAGCAAGAGTGGATTTTGGCAACACATTAAGCGATGATCCTGAGTCCACCAACACATTGGACAAGGCATCATCCTTACAATTCATTGAAATGTGTAAAGCCAAATTGTGGTCTTTTCCCTCCTCATGAAGATCAGCATCACAGAAGCTCAAGTTGTTGCAGGCAGTTATGTTTGCAACAATGCTATCAAACTGTTCTATTGTGACATCGTGGTCCACGTATGCCACGTCCAACACACTCTACAAAGCTTCGCGGTGTGGCTCAGAATTCATCAACAAAGATAAGACAGATATCTTTGATGGAGTTTGTAGCAGCTGATCAACAACGTTGTATTCACTCCTTTTGATGAGCCTCAGTATCTCATCACCATCCTCTTTTAAAATTCCAGACTGGCCAACCAGGACAGG